>NC_034187.2:61810700-62110700 GCF_002021735.2 Oncorhynchus kisutch | reverse complement strand
TTGATGACAGCTTTGCACACTCTTGGCATTCTCTCAGCCAGCTTCATGAGGTAGTCACCTGGACTGTATTTCAATTAACAGGTGTGCCTTGTTAAAAGCTAATTTGTGGAATTTCATTCCTTCTTGATGCGTTTGAGCCAATCAGTTGTGTTGTGACAAGGTATGGGTGGTAAACAGAAGATGGCCCTATTTGGGAATAGTATAGTATGTATGGCAAGAAGACATCAAATAGTATAGTAAGTATGGCAAGAAGACATCAAATAAGCAAAGAGAAACGACAGTCCATCATTAATTTAAGACATGAAGGTCTGTCAATCTGGAAAATTTCAAGAACTTCAACTTCAAAAACCATCAATTGCTATGATGAAACTGGCTCTCATGTGGACCGCCACAGGAAAGGAAGATCCAAAGTTACCTCTGCTGCAGAGGACAAGTTCATTAGAGTTACCAGCCTCAGAAATTGCAGCCCAAATAAATGCTTCACAGTGTTTAAGTAACAGACACATCTCAACCACAACTGTTCAGAGGAGATTGTGTGAATCAGGCCTTCATGGTCGAATTGCTGCAAATGTACCACTACTAAAGGACATCAATAATAAGAAGAGACTTGCTTGAGCCAAGAAACCCAAGCAATGCACATTAGACCGGTGGGAATCTGTCCCTTAATCTGATGAGTCCAAATTCGATATTTTTGGTTCCAACCACCATGTCTTTGTGAGACGCAGAGTAGATGAACGGATGATCTCTGCATGTGTGGTTCCCACCATAAAGCATGGAGGAGGAGGTGTGATGGTGTGGGGTTGCTTTTCCAGGTGACACTGTCAGTGATTTATTTAGAATTCTAGGCACACTTAAACGGCATGGCTACCACAGCATTCTGCAGCGATACAACATCCCATTTGGTTTGCGCTTAGTGGGACAATAATTTGTTTTTCAACAGGACAATGACCCAAAACACACCTCCAGGCTGTGTAAGGCCTATTTGACCAAGAAGGAGAGTGATGGAGTGCTGCATCAGATGACCTGGCCTCCACAATCAGCCGACCTCAACCCAATTGAGATGGTTTGGGATGAGTTGGACTGCAGAGGCAAGGAAAAGCAGCCAACAAATGCTCAGTGAATGTCAGAACTCATTCAAGACTGTTGGAAAATAATTCCAGGTGAAGCTGGTTGAGAGAATGCCAATAGTGTGGAAAGCTGTCATCAAGGCAAAGGGTGGCTACTTTGAAGAATCTAAAATATATTTTGATTTGTTTAATACTTTTTTGGTAACTACATGATTCCATATGTGTTATTTCATAGTTTTGATGTCTTCACTATTATTCTACAATTTAGAAAATAGTCAAAATAATGAAAAACATTTGAATGAATA
The DNA here is from genome assembly GCF_002021735.2 of Oncorhynchus kisutch. Classification (NCBI taxonomy): domain Eukaryota; kingdom Metazoa; phylum Chordata; class Actinopteri; order Salmoniformes; family Salmonidae; genus Oncorhynchus; species Oncorhynchus kisutch. The sequence continues at coordinate 62,109,328 of NC_034187.2, read as the reverse complement.
GGTGTGTCCCACATTTTTGACTGGCACTGTAAATATATAAAATATGTTTACCCCTGTTGTCAAGGAGGTGGTCATAAGCTCTATACAATCCTTCCATATGAACAGTTGTATTCAGTATGTCAAGTGAAATGACTGACGTAGCGCATCGTGTGGCTCATGTTGATGTTGTGTAGGCCTCATGAACTCCCCTTCATCCCAAAGTATAGTCAACGTAATGTTCATCCCAAAGCACTACCAAATGATATTTATACTCAAGAACATTTCTTTTTTTGGTCATGAATCCTGACCTGAAATGGCTAGTCTCAATGAATCACTGGATAAAGGATCTACTTGAAGGATTGCATGTATGAAATTGATTTAAAAAACTAATAAGATAGTTGCTTGGAATTGAACTACTTGATTGTACATTTTATAATAGACATGTTTCAAACTCTACAGATAACTATTGTATAAAGTACAATTGTTCCTTTTTACGAATGCAATTTAGATATCATTTTAAATAATGTATTTTTTATTATGTCATATCCATACGTTCGTCAGACTATGAACATTGTAGTGTGGATTTTATATCATAACAATTTCAACATATAACATGAAGGCCAAATCAAGAGGTTAACCCTCTCTGCAGTATACACTGTAATATATACAATGCAAGGAGAAGGTGTTCCATATATGTATTGTATAAGTTGATATATATTACATATCTAAAAAGTGTGTGTTTGTGGAACGAATGTGTGTGTCAATCAAACTGCTAAGTTGAGTTGAATGCTTATCAATGTAATGCCTTTGTGTTCTTTAAAATAAGGTATATCCCAACCTCCATAAGGTATAATTTACCTTCTACCGACTGTATTGATCCTATTGAGATATAAGCATTACTACACTGAGATATGATAATTGCTATACTGAGATATGAGTATTACAATACTAAGATACAGTTGAAGTCGGAAGTTTACATACATCTTATCCAAATACATTTAAACTCAGTTTTTCACAATTCCTGACGTTTAATCCTAGTAAAAATTCCCTGTCTTAGCTCAGTTAGGATCACCATTTTATTTTAAGAATGTGAAATGTCAGAATAATAGTATGATTATGATTATGATTATTATAATAGAATTATTTATTTATTTCATCACATTCCTAGTGGGTCAGAAGTTTACATACAATTAGTATGGGTCAAACATTTCAGGTAGCCTTCCACAAGCTTCCCACAATAAGTTGGGTGAATTTTGGCCCATTCCTCCTGACAGAGCTGGTGTAACTGAGTCAGGTTTGTTGGCCTCCTTGCTCGCGCATGCTTTTTCAGTTCTGCCCACAAATGTTCTATGGGATTGAGGTCAGGGCTTTGTGATGGCCACCAATACCTTGACTTTGTTGTCCTTAAGTCATTTTGCCACAACTTTGGAAGTATGCTTGGGGTCATTGTTCATTTGGAAGACCCATTTGCGACCAAGCTTTAACTTCCTGTCTGATGTCTTGAGATGTTGCTTCAATACCTGTATATCCCCATAATTTTCCTCCCTCATGATGCCATCTATTTTGTGAAGTGCACCAGTCCCTCCTGCTGCAAAGCACAAAATGAGGCTGCCATCCCCGTGCTTCACGGTTGGGGTGGTGTTCTTCGGCTTGCAAGCATCCCCCTTTTTCCTCCAAACATAACAATGGTCATTATGGCCAAACAGTTCTATTTTTCTTTCATCAGACCAGAGGACATTTCTCTAAAAAGTAACATCTTTGTCCCCATGTGCAGTTGCAACCTGTAGTCTGGCTGTTTTTATGGCGGGTTTTGGAGCAGTGGCTTCTTCCTTGCTGAGCGGCCTTTCAGGTTATGTTGATATAGGACTCGTTTTACTGTGGATATAGATACCCTTGTACCTTTTTTCCTCCAGCTTCTCCACAAGGTCCTTTGCTGTTGTTCTGGGATTGATTTGCATTTTTCGCACCAAAGTACATTCATCTCTAGGAGACAGAACGCGTCTCCTTCCTGAGTGGTATGACGGCTGCATGGTCCCATGGTGTTCATACTTGCGTATTATTGTTTGTACAGATAAACGTGGTAACTTCAGGCATTTGGAAATTGCTCCCAAGGATGAAGCAGACTTGTGGGGGTCTACAATTTTTTTTCTGAGGTCTTGGCTGATTTCTTTTGATTTTCCCATGATGTCAAGTAAAGAGGCACTGAGTTTGAATGTAGTCCTGTAAATACATCCACAGGTACACCTCCAATTGACTCAAATTATGCCAATTAGCCTGTCAGAAGCTTCTAAAGCCTTGACATCATTTTCTGGAATTTTCCAAGCTGTTTAAAGGCACAGTCAACTTTGTGTATATAAACTTCTGACTCACTGGAATTATGATACAGTGAATTATAAGTGAAATAATCTATCTGTAAACAATTGTTGGAAAAAAATACTTGTGTCATGCACAAAGTAGATGTCGTAACCGACTTGCCAAAACTATGGTTTGTTTATAATGAATGTGTGGAGGGGTTGAAAAACGAGTTTTAACGACTCCAACCTTAGTGTATGTAAATGTCCGACTTCAACTGTGTGAGTATTACTATACTGAGATATGAGTCTTACTAACTACACTGAGATATGAGTCTTACTAACTACACTGAGATATGAGTGTTACTATACTGAGATATGAGTGTTACTATACTGAGATATAAGTGTTACTATACTGAGATATGAGTCTTACTATCTACACTGAGATATGAGTCTTACTATCTACACTGAGATATGAGTGTTACTATGCTGAGGTGTGAGTCTTACTATCTACACTGAGATATGAGTCTTACTATCTACACTGAGATATGAGTCTTACTAACTACACTGAGATATGAGTCTTACTATCTACAATGAGATATGAGTCTTACTATCTACACTGAGATATGAGTCTTACTAACTACAATGAGATATGAGTCTTACTATCTACACTGAGATATGAGTCTTACTATCTACACTGAGATATGAGTCTTACTATCTACACTGAGATATGAGTCTTACTATCTACACTGAGATATGAGTCTTACTATCTACACTGAGATATGAGTCTTACTATCTACACTGAGATATGAGTCTTACTATCTACACTGAGATATGAGTCTTACTAACTACACTGAGATATGAGTCTTACTAACTACACTGAGATATGAGTGTTACTAACTACACTGATATATGAGTCTTACTAACTACACTGAGATATGAGTGTTGCTATGCTGAGGTGTGAGTCTTACTTTACTGAGTCCATTGTGTAATTATCTGCGTTGATTAAGATTTTAAATATCATAGAATCATGAAATAACAATGGCTTTGCCACATATCCCTTGGAAACTACCATAGATTTAAAAAAAGAAGATTTATCACACTGTTTGTGCGTTACTTTTAGATGTATATTTTGTATGCACTGATCGAACGTTTAAATGTTGCTACCTTGTCTATGACAGGAACAGTATAATAAGGAAGTCACCTTCCTGCCTCTGAGAACAGTGTCTCTCCTATAGACACTGACTGGTAGGCACTGTGCTTCTGTTCATCAAGATCAAATAATGTTTACATTTTTAGATTTACAGGGATGTTGTCATGGCATCACATGGAGGGTGACTGAAGGTGTGTCTATGGAGGTCATATACCTATACAGACCTGTATTTATTCTTTGCACTGGTTTGACTGACAAGTGCTCTTTATGGTGGACGTTTACATCAAGTAGGCCAAAAGAACCACTTGCTTTACGAAGTCCACGCACTCCAACGTTGTCCTTCATGGATGGATACTTTACATGATATTGTACATACTCCGTTCTCCCTGCACAGGTCAGCTTTAAAGGATGTGTCCATGCACACAAAGCTTGACCTTACTCGTCTCCTATTGTAACGTCTCCTAGTGTTCTGTTGTCACTGTCATTAAGCCCTTTCCTAGTGTCCTTGCAGTACAAAAGGTGACATCTCCAAGTGGTATTTTTCTTAAGTTGAGCTCCTGCGGCTGCTCTGTGTGCTACAGTGCTGCCTGGTAAGCAGAGTGTCACTGTGATTGACTTGAATTAAATGGCTCCCGTTAGGACACACACACATGAGCGCACGCACGCACGCCGCGCACACATACACACCAATAGAAAGGTGGCTAGGTTTTCCCGTTAGGACGATGAGGAGATGGCTGGTTGTGAAACCTCTACAGCAGCTGTGTCAGCAGTCTGGTAGAGCTAGCAGGCTTCATGCATCATTTCCTTCTGACATCCCTCTTGCCTGTTTGCTTTTACCCCCAAAGGGCCAAGTTCTGTTTGTCTGTTTGCCCAAAGGTTTACATTGTTCGTGAAGTAAAGGTTTGAGTTTTCATGCTCTCCAAGGGCATGTATGGATTTTTGATTTTGATGTCCATGCTTTACAGGTTGTGTGGTTTAAGGTATTGATATGTCATAATAGTTTTGTGTGTCTATATTTTCCTGAAGGTACATAATAGAGTCAGTGTAGGCCTACACATCTTTATGCTCAACATGCAGCTTTATTCAATGGATTTTGATCATTATGTTTCTTTGGTCAAACAAAACATTCTGATAGGAAAATCCTTGTCTGCTTTCGCACAGTCAGACAGGTCTGCTGTTCTGGTGTTGTTATGAAGAGATGAACACTTTCCATTTCAAATTGTTTTAACTTTATTTAAACATAGTTATTCTTTATTTCATGTTCACCCCTACAGTAGATATGACTTACCTCTGTCATCTTAACAACCCCTAACTTTTTGTATTTGATTAATTATTATTCATCATTGTGAGAGTGAATACTTATTTGTTACACTGTGTGTGTGTGTGTGTGTGTGTGTGTGTGTGTGTGTGTGTGTGTGTGTGTGTGTGTGTGTGTGTGTGTGTGTGTGTGTGTGTGTGTGTGTGTGTGTCACAGGCCGACTGGTGGCACCTTAATTGGGGAGGACGGGCTCATAGTAATGACTGGAATGGTATCGAACACCATTTCATTCAATCCATTCCAGCCATTATTATGAGCCGTCCTCCCCTCAGCAGCCTCCTGTGGTGTGTGTGTGTGTCCTCTATGTGTGCTTCTGTATAAAATTCTCCAAGGGGAGACCTAGTCAGTTGTACAACTGAATGCATTCAACTGAAATGTGTCTTCCGCATTTAACCCAACCCCTCTGCAGCTTTGTGTCATGTTTCTGTAGTGAGTTTATGTAGATGGTATTATCATTGTCTGTCTGCTGAGGATTGTGCTGGAATATGACACTTTTCCAGCTGTTTGGCGAGAATGGAAAAAAAAAAAGTCAACTTGTGAATAACATTGTATTTATTTATTGAATCAAGTATTTTCTTTTTGCTAACAGTATAATAGAATCCGTGCCAATAATACTAATCTAATGGTTTTCTATGTTTGCTTACTGTATGTGTCCCTTAGTAGCTGGTGCCCATGTAAAAATATACATACATATATTACAGAACATTATGATATAAACAATATCAACATAATAAAAAAGTATGTTTCTTTATGCAATTGTGTGTTTTGCCTTTGTTCTCAACTAAAGAAATGAATTGTAATGCAATATCTCAGTATTAAGCTTAGTACAGATGAATGTAAGCATTACAAAACAAAGACCTATGGCATATGGTTGTTCAGTGTAAGAGGACTGTTTCCCACCAAACTCCTTAACTGGACCCTCTGAAAACTAAGCATTTTCTGTATGATATTTACAGCCCTAACCCATTCATAAAAAAATGTGATCTCACTATTATCTTAGTTAATACCAAGTTGGTTTTTGACCTAGCACTACACAGCTGATTCAAATAATCAACTAATCATCACACTTTGATTATTTGAATCAGCTGTGTAATGCTTTGGCAAAAACCAAAATGTGCACCCCTTGGGGTCCTGAGGACCGAATTTGGGAAACACTGGGATAGTAGTAACACAGTCCACCATTCTCCATTCGAGGGCAAACATCTGTTTGCTAAGTTGGTAAGTGCAGGTAGCCTTAAGGAGAACTGAACATGTCTAATAGATTTGGCTCAAAGTGCATGAAAGACATTCCACCTGCTCAGTGAGGCTGCGGCTGATTGGTCCTATACCATCCACCTGGCCAGGCCTGTACAGAGGGACAATGTTCTGCTCCACTGCACATTGAAAATATCTCACGCTCTTCCTTCTCTCTCTCTCTCTGCTGTCTCTCTCGCTCTCTGCTCTCTTCTCTCTCTCTCTCTCTCTCTCTCTCTCTCTCTCTCTCTCTCTCTCTCTCTCTCTCTCTCTCTCCGTCTCATAATTGCCTGGGACAATTACTGACCACACAAAATGACAATGGAATACATTTCTCAGTTTCATCAAAGCATTGAAGATTGGTCTCTCTGTTCACAGGTTATATGGGTGGGATGTGTCAGAATATGAATTAAAAAATGTATCATAAAAAGAAACACCAGCTGTACTGTAGATAGATGTGTCAAATCCACTCGAAAGAGCAGAAAGTAATGAGTATCTGTCATATTAAATTATTTATTTATGAGGTTTATTGAATGTTAAAATGATGGGTTGGAGTATCAGCCACCACACCACTACTATCAACCTACTCATTCCAGGGTTTTTCTTTGTTTGTACTATTTTCTACATTGCAGTGAAAACATCAAAACTATGAAATAACACATACGGAATCATGTAGTAACCAAAATAGTGTTATATTTTATCATCTTCAAAGTAGCCACCCTTTGCCTTGATGACAGCTTTGCAAACTCTTGGCATTCTCTCAGCCAGCTTCATGAGGTAGTCATGAAGCATTTCAATTAACAGGTGTGCTTTGTTAACAGTTCATTTGTTTCTTTCCTAATGCGTTTGAGCCAAGAAGTTGTGTTGTGACAAGGAAGGTGTGGTGTACAGAAGATAGCCCTATTTGGTAAAATACCAAGTCCATATTATAACAAGAACAGCTCAAATAAGCAAAGAAAAATGACAGTCCATCATTACATTAAGACATGAAGGTCAGTCAGTAAGGAACATTTCTAGAATTTTGAAAGTTTCTTCAAGTGCAGTCGCAAAAACCATCAATCGCTATGATGAAACTGGCTCTCATGAGGACCACCACAGGAAAGGAAGATCCAAAGTGACCTCTGCTGCAGAGGATAAGTTTATTAGAGTTACCAGTGTCAGAAATTGCAGCCGAAATAAATGCTTCACCGGGTTCAAGTAACAGACACATCTCAACATCAACTGTTCAGTGGAGACTACGTGAATCAGGTCTTCATGGTCGAATTGCTGCAAAGAAACCACTACTAAAGGACACCAATAATAAGAAGAGACTTGCTTTGCCCAAGAAACCCGAAACCAATGTCTTTGTGAGATGCAGAGTAGGTGGAAGGATGATCTCTGCATGTGTGGTTCCCACCGTGAAGCATGGAGGAGGTGGTGTTATGGTGTGGGGGTGCTTGGCTGGTGACACTGTCAATGATTTATTTAGAATTCAAGGCACACTTAACCAGCATGGCTACCACAGCATTCTCCAGTGATATGCCATCCCATCTGGTTTGCGTTTAGTGGGACTATAATTTGTTTTTCAACAGGACAATGACCCAAAACACACCTCCAGGCTGTGTAAGGCCTATTTGACCAAGAAGGAGAGTGATGGAGTTTTGCATCAGATGATCTGGCCAATTGAGATGGTTTGGACAACAGAGTGAAGGAAAATACTGTTGGAAAAGCATTCCAGGTGAAGCTGGTTGAGAGAATGACAAGAGTGTGCAAAGGGTGGCTACTTTGAAGAATCTCAAATAGAAATCTATTTTGATTTCTTTAACACTTTTTTTTGGTTACTATATGATTCCAAATGTATTATTTTAGTTTTGATGTCTTCACTATTATTCTAAATTGTAGAAAATAGTAAAAAATAAAGAAAATCCCTTGAATGAGTAGATGTGTCCAAACTTTTGACTGGTACTGTATGTATGAATATAATGATTTTTTCCCAAATATTATATAAATGTATCAAACCATTGACATTGTTATGGACAACCTAGGTGGTATTATCTAGCCCGTGTGCCAGTCTGTTTCTCCTCTCTTGCCAACTCCTTATGGAATTGTGTTGCCAAATATTTAGCTTAACAATGACATTGACAAAGGTCAAAAGCACAAACAGATCTGGGACCAGCTAGGTATTTTCTAAGCTACAGTACAATTTACAGTATTTCTGTGCATGCATAAGGATCTCTGCATCTACTGGCTACAGAGCTGGTGGTTCTACTGGTATATAGTAGTTACAGAGCTGGTGGTTCTACTGATTTTTAATTGTTACAGAGTTGGTGGCTCTACTTGTTTCTACTAGTTACAGAGCTGGTGGTTCTACTGGTTTCTACTAGCTACAGAGCCGGTGGTTCTACTGGTTTCTACTAGTTACAGAGCTGGTGGTTCTACTGGTTTCTACTAGTTACAGAGCTGGTGGTTCTACTGGTTTCTACTACCTACAGAGCTGGTGGTTCTACTGGTTTCTACTAGTTACAGAGCTGGTGGTGCTACTGGTTTCTACTAGTTACATAGCTGGTGGTTTTATTGGTTTCTACTAGTTACAGAGCTGGTGGTTCTACTGGTTTCTACTAGTTACAGAGTTGGTGGTTCTACTGGTTTCTACTAGTTACAGAGCTGGTGGTTCTACTGGTTTCTACTGGTTACAGAGCTGGTGGTTCTACTGGTTTCTACTAGTTACAGAGCTGGTTGTTCTACTGGTTTCTACTAGTTACAGAGCCGGTGGTTCTACTGGTTTCTACTAGTACAGAGTTGGTTGTTCTACTGGTTTCTACTGGTTACAGAGCTGGTGGTTCTACTGGTTTCTACTAGTTACAGAGTTGGTTGTTCTACTGGTTTCTACTAGTTACAGAGCTGGTGGTTCTACTGGTTTCTACTAGTACAGAGTTGGTGGTTCTACTGGTTTCTACTAGTTACAGAGCTGGTGGTTCTACTGGTTTCTACTGGTTACAGAGCTGGTGGTTCTACTGGTTTCTACTAGTTACAGAGCTGGTTGTTCTACTGGTTTCTACTAGTTACAGAGCCGGTGGTTCTACTGGTTTCTACTAGTACAGAGTTGGTTGTTCTACTGGTTTCTACTGGTTACAGAGCTGGTGGTTCTACTGGTTTCTACTAGTTACAGAGTTGGTTGTTCTACTGGTTTCTACTAGTTACAGAGCTGGTGGTTCTACTGGTTTCTACTAGTACAGAGTTGGTGGTTCTACTGGTTTCTACTAGTACAGAGTTGGTGGTTCTACTGATTTCTACTAGTACAGAGTTGGTGGTTCTACTGATTTCTACTAGTACAGAGCCGGTGGTTCTACTGGTTTCTACTAGTACAGAGTTGGTGGTTCTACTGGTTTCTACTAGTTACAGAGCTGGTGTTTCTACTGGTTACAGAGCTGGTGGTTCTACTGGTTTCTACTAGTACAGAGTTGGTGGTTCTACTGGTTTCCACTAGTTAAAGAGCTGGTGGTTCCACTGATTTCTACTAGTTACAGGGTTGGTGGTTCATCACGTGGTGTGTGTATCTACTGTGAACCTATAGTGTGGTCTCTGCTGAAGTTATGGCTTGGAGGGGTAGTGGAGAGTTAATTATGTGCATGTGGTGTTCAGTTCACCACCAAATGAGAATAAACTGTGGCTAGATAATATTGTGTGGCCCATGCACCACCACACAATTAACAGTTACACTGTACCTGTTCTGTTCAGCTTCTCTGAAATATATAGTTTATCAAGGTACCATTTACTTCACACTAGAAGAATTTGAACTACACTAAATCTACCCTTAAGAAACCGAGTTTGTTTAACTAAAGTTACTTTGAAAAAGTAGTACACTGATCAAAACGACCTCTTCTGAATCAGATGTTTTGTATTTGTGGTTTTATTTTGAATGAATCTCCATTAGTTCCTGCCAAGGCAGCAGCTACTCTTCCTAGTGTCCAGCAACATTTAGGCAGTTATATCCAATTTAAAATATTCCATGACATTACATTTCATAACACTTTTCACAACACATTAAGTATGTTCCCTCAGGCCACTACTCTACTATCACATATACAATTCAAAATCCATGTGTCTGTGTGGGTAGAGTGAGTATCTTATCATGTGTACAGTATGTGTGTCTGTGTGGGTAGAGTGAGTATCTTATCATGTGTACAGTATGTGTGTCTGTGCCTGTGCGTGTATGTGTCTCTGCGCCTACTATAGGCTGTTCTTGACTTGGGGACTGTGAAGAGACCTTTGGTGGCATGTCTTGTGGGTATGCATGGGTGTCCGAGCTGTGCACTAGTAGTTTAAACAGACACCTAGGTGCATTCAGCTTGTCAACACTTCTTACAAAACAAGTAGTGATGAAGTCAATCTGTCCTCCACCTTGAGCCATGAGAGATTTACAGTGCCTTGCAAAAGTATTCATCCCCCTTGGTGTTTTTCCTATTTTGTTGCATTACAACCTGTAATTTAAACAGATTTTTATTTGGATTTCATGTAATGGACATACACAAAAGAGTCCAAATTGGTGAAGTGAAATGAAAAAAAGAACATGTTTAAAAAAGCCCCTAAATAAGATCTGGTGCAACCAATTACATTTAGAAGTCACATAATTAGTTAAATAAAGTCCACCTGTGTGCAATCTAAGTGTCACATAATCTCAGTATATATACACCTGTTCTGAAAGGCCCCAGAGTCTGTAACACCATGAAGCAAGGGGCACTACCAAGCACGCGGCACCATGAAGACCAAGGAGCTCTCCAAACAGGTTAGGGAAAAAGTTGTGGCGATGTATAGATCAGGGTTGGGTTGTAAAACAATATCAGAAACTTTGAACATCCCACGGAGCACTATTAAATCCATTATTAAAAAACGGAAACAATATGGCACCACAATAAACCTCCCAAGAGAGGGCCGCACACCAAAACTCACAGACCAGGCAAGGAGGGCATAAAATCAGAGAGGCAACAAAGAGACCAAAGATAACACTGAAGGAGCTGCAAAGCTCCACAGCAGAGATTGGAGTTTCTGTCCATAGGACCACTTTAAGCCGTACACTCCACAGACTGGGCTTTATGGAAGAGTCACCAGAAAAAAGCCATTGCTTAAAGAAACAAATAAGCAAACACATTTGGTGTTCAATAAAAGGCATGTGGGAGAGTCCCCAAACATATGGAAGAAGGTACTCTGGTCAGATGAGACTAAAATTGAGCTTTTTGGCTATCAGGGAAAAAGCTATGTCTGCAACAAACCCAACACCTCTCATCACCCCGAAAACACCATGTTTTTCATCGGCAGGGACTTTGAAACTGGTCAGAATAGAAGAGATGATAGATAGATAGATCCCTGCTAAAAACAGGGAAATTCTTGAGGGAAACCTGTTTCAGTCTTCCAGAGATTTGAGACCTCCAGCAGGACAATGCCCCTAAGCATACTGCTAAAGCAACACTTGAGTGGTTTAAGGGGAAACATTTAAATGTCTTGGAATGGCGTAGTCAAAGCCCAGACTCAATCCAATCCAATTGAGAATCAATTGAGATAGCTACTATCTTGTCTCATCGCTACAACTCCCGTACGGGCTCAGGAGAGACGAAGGGTGAAAGACATGCGTCCTCCGATACACAACCCAACCAAGCCACACTGCTTCTTAACACAGCGCGCATCCAACCCGGAAGCCAGCCGCACCAATGTGTCAGAGAAAACACCGTGCACCTGGCAACCTTGGTTAGCGATGAGACAAGGATATCCCTAGTTATATTTGCATGTGTAGTGTCAGTGTTTGTTGCTGGCATGTCATGCCTTATTTTGCCAACAAAAAATAAGTGTAGTGAGATCTTTGCGACAGACATAAGTGAGTGCGTCGGGTTAGCCCAGTGGTCAGGGAGAGAGAAAAATAGGGCAGTTATTTTGCTGTTCATTTAACGTTTGTTTTTTGTGCAAAAAAAATGTTATGTTTAGCTACACCATTACATGGCAAAAAAAACAAATTAACTACTGAAAACATTACAACTATTCTCCAGAAATATAGTAAAATTACTAGTTGAATTACATGTAGTGAAACTACTCACCAGCACTGCTGTAGAGTTCAGTATGGCTTGATCAGATCCCCTTAAATCAAAGACATGATAACCTCACCAAATGAAAGTGTCACAGGACTCAGACACCAGTTTCAAAACGTCTTCATAGTTATTTGAACAGTTTATGCTGTTCAGTTCTTTAAAGCTTTTTTTCAGTATCTGCTCTCTCAGTCCCACTAACATACTTAAACCTGGTGGCATTATGGTCAAACACAAACACATGATCATACAAAGATATACACTCACTGACACAATGACAGTTTGATTGGTAAATGGAACGGGTGGCTTTGTGTAGGCCTAGAACTGTAGGCCTAGAACTGTAGGCCTAGAACTGTAGTCCTACACAAAGCCACCCGTTCCATTTACCAATCAAATTGTCCATGTCTGTTATAATCAGACTCTCCAGAAGATGGCACTACCCTTCTCTATTCCTGTTGTTTAGAAGGTCGTGAGGCAGCGTGAAAGGCAGCTTGGAATTACTTTTGGGTTCGGTTTATTGTGGCATTTTATCAATGGCTGTGTGATTGAATTGAACAATATTAAGTCACTCGCCTTATTCAAAGAAGGATTGTAATCTATTGATGGATAAATGTGTGATAAAAACAGAACATTGTTCTTCATCATCTTTACTCAACATGGACTCTGGTGGAATTACAAATAATATCTCTTGGAGGGAGGCCGTGAAGGGATCTATAGGTCAGAGATGCTTAATGAGAGGTGAAGAGACTCACAAACAGTCTGCGCGGGACAGATTTCTTCATCCCGCTCCCGCACGCGGATCCAAATAATTTCATACCGCACCCTGCCTGCACCTGCTGGCTTTCTGTCTCTCCTATCCACTACTGCAAGAACTGGTCACAAACCGAACCGCAGTCCCGCAATGTTATTTTTAGGCATATGTGATGCAGCTCACTTGCCAGCCATAGGCAATATCAAATGGGCAAAAATAACTTTAAAAAAAGGTTAAATTACCAGAGATTTTCACATTGCCCATTATATTAGGTTATCTGTATTACTGGGCTATATCAGCCAAAATGATGAATGTAGTTTGAAGAGAGCAGAGTTGGAGAGATTTGCACTTTCCCTTTTAGGAGTGGGACAGTTTTCAGACAGAGAAATATGGGGGATAAATTTTTATTTCTAGGCAATGTAGTAATCTATAACCTAATCATATATTAGGAAGTACATTTCCTTGGAAAGATAACTGCCCTGTGCTTTCTCCAGCCATGCATAGGCTACAGCAGGGTTCCCCAACTGATGGATGGTGGTTGGAATTTGACCCGGAGGGGATTTTATTTGGCCCCCCAAGTTTATTGAGCCCCAAAAATGTTTATCTAAAAAGTGTTGTTTTTTATGGGGGGAACATGAAAGATTGTAAAAACACCAGCAGGTGATTTTAATTTAGGAAATATATTCCACAGTATTCCAATGCATTTTAGAGAGATATGATCGTTGTACAAATGTAAGCAAGGTTTGAAATGATTATGTTTTTGTCAAATATTATATCTGTTTGGGCTACAAACAAAATTAGGCCTAATTTCCAGTCTACAAATCATTTGGACAACAAAAATATTTCCATCCCAAAGTTGTCTGTCTGACCACCTGCTCCCGCCCACAGCATGAAAAATGCAGACCTCGCCGCAATGATCTCTGTCAGGACCCGCGGGTATTCCACGGGAACGCAGCCCTCTACTTCCCATCCTTCCCATCGAAACAACAGAGAACGAATGTGATGCTCAAAAGGGCTCCATAAGCCATGAGCCTCGCAAAGCATGTTACAGAGAAATAGTGAACACTTGTTTTGACCTCAACAACAATAGCAGCTCCCTTCCTCCTTTATTTTCAAGGTTATGAGCTTCTGCAAGACCCTGTAATATAAAGAAGTAGCGTCCTGGCTTCGTGAACGATTCTGGCAACGCCCACCAATTGGTGGAGAATGCTCTTGGATACATCCAGATCATTCTGCTTGGTGGAGGGGCTGTTACTGTTGATGCAGAGGTCAATGTGTTCTGAGAGAGAGAGAGAGAGAGAGAGAGAGAGAGAGAGAGAGAGAGATGTAGGATCTTAATTTGACTTGTCACAGCAAAATAATCCTGCAGCAACAGGACTTGAACATTTAGTCCATAAGGTTGCTTGAGTGGTGGTTAGGCTATTATCTGGCCAAAAGTAAGCTACATTTAAAGTGCAATACTATTAATATAACCGTGTCTTAGTGTGACAGCTAGCAATGAGAAGCGTCCCTCTTCCGGGGGGCCGGAACTGATTGAATCGGCCCGGAATCGGGTGTCGGACTCGGCCCGGAATCAAAATGAATAACTACCCAGAATCGGCCCAAATAAATTTGTCTGTTACCATATACCAGAATTGAGCCGACTTTGCCGGCATCCTACCAGATTCCCCCCAGATGCGGCCCGATGCAAATTTAAATAAATGTATACAAAATTACCCTATTTAGTCATTTTAAATAGTACTATTATACACACAAATTATACCTATTCACACACAAAAAAAATTGTGTCGGAGGAAACACCATACATCTGGTGACTGTGTCAGTGTACATGCGCCTGGTCCCGCACAGGAGTCACTACAGGGCGATGGGACAAGGACATCCCGGCCGGCCAAACCCTCCTCTAACTCAGACGATGCTGGTCCAATTGTGCGTTGCCTCATTGGTCTCCCAGTCGTGGCCGGCACGGGTCTCGAACCAGCATCTGTGGAAACACAGTTTGCACTGGGATGCTGTGTTTTAGACCACTGTGCCAGTTGGGAAGTTCCACCCACAAAGTTTTTAATGCTTATCTATTGCCTTGCACAAAGTATAAAAATACTAAAATACTACACAGGACTCTTAAAGAATTTCATTTAAATGTTAATTGTATTTTTTGATTACAGAAACAATGAGGAAAATATGGAAAAAATAAATAAACAATGAAATGTTAATTATTTAAAGCAGCTCGTGTAATCATCTGCCAGAGAGTGGCCCCATTATCTGGCCCAAAGTAATACATTTGGGCCAGATAACGCACACCGGAATCGGCCCGAGTTTAATCCCCACATCCTAGCCATGAGTAATACTGCCGATGGTGGCCCAGACTCAGGCCACATGACGTCGGCCGAATCTGACTCTCAGCCGGAATCGGCCCTGATCCACTGTGCTAGCTGGGGTGGGTTTTCAGTGAATTTATGTAAAGCACAAAGCTCATCTGAAAATTCACAGCAACAAAAGATGGCTCAAATTAAGATCCTACACCTGTAGACAGAGATGATGGGAGACAGATGGGTGGGCAGTGGTGGAGACTGGAATAAGACTTCCAAAAGTGAGCTTAATATTGCACACCAAAAAAGTTCCATCCTAAAGCTGAAAGCCTGGCTGAAGACGTCCCTACTACACATACCTGCATCTTCAGCCTCCACTTCCTTAATGATAAGAAGTCTGTCATTGATTGCTGTGACTTACTCAAGTTAAGCATTCTCTACTACTGTGAATGGCTACATAGTAGTCATATGCCTAGGCATTACCATAACCACATAACATCATTGCTTTAATATGCCAATACTGTAATGACAATGACAGTAAAACAAAATGACCTCAGTCACCACAGTGACTTTGACCACAGTGATTCCACAGTCAATCTGTACTGTTCTCTGCATTGTTAATAAGGATATCCTGTCTACTCTTCAATATGAACCCACTCATTGTCACAATGTCTATGTCCCAAGTGTCACCCTATTCCTTGTAATGTAAGTTAAATATCATGTGGCTGTCCATTTGACTGGTTTCTCTGTGTGTGTGCATGAGTTTGTGTGCATAAGTAGAAAAAACATGCTGCCTCGCCCTTTCTTTCATATTGCCCTAACGGTCTATCACTCTTTCATACTGTACACACTTTTAGTTTTTGTTATCCTAGGCTACCTGGCTAAAATGCTTTTTCGCTAGTCTAACTTCCTTTCATGGGCAACGATGAGCTAGCTAGTTAACATTAGTCTTCTACATCTAGCTACATATTGAACTTCCATCCTCTCAGGCCAGGGGCACAATGTATGAATTAATGGTTGGATCAGAATCACCTTTATAATCCCATTGGCCAGTACAGAGAAATAAGTAAAACCACAAGTCCAAATCCCTATGTCCATCCATGGCTAATTAAGGAAAGGGACAATTTTAGCTAGCTAGCCACCAGAGGACAACAACACAACGAGATGCAACAATTAAAGTTTTCTGTGTCAATGATGTTTAGCTTTTGTTGTGATTAGTGTGAAGCCTAATCCAAACTGGCACTTTTTTTTGGTGACCCAGGACCATTCACAGCTGAGGTCACTCAGTTTAGCTTAACGTTGATTGGCTATTATTGTATCATTTATTTTATCAAGGGAGACCAAATGTTTGATGGCTTCCCTTGCATTCAAGGCTACGGGCGGCAACACTATCATACTATTTTTGACCAGGCAGCATCAGGGCTACACATACACAGCAAGAGGGGTGTTGTTTTGCTCTCTCGGATGCTTTCTCCATTGCAATACAGTACATTCAGCCTCTTGTGAATTGAAGGGAAATCATTACTATTAAAAATGTTGTAAAAAATGTTTGCGCAAACCTGGCTTCCCTTGGAATCCATGAATACATGCCACCGGAGCTATTGTTTTGAATGTGACTCAGGTTTACTCCGTCAACAAATGTCTCTCCAGCTTGTACTCTCCCTGTTCACTCAAACATCCACAACAAAAATACCAATTTACTCCACTATCAGTAACGTTGGGATTGGCTATATACTGTAGTCAACAAAACTAATCTGAGACACCGTCTCCAAGGACGACAATTTGAATGTGGGACCTCCAAGGTTTACCATTATGGTTTTTGAACATTTCAGACATTCAAAAGAGAGTTTATCGTATATCCCCTTAGGAACATTGTACAGCAGTAGGTTTGAATTTCTTAACCAAAGTTGGTGGATGTAAAAAGATACAACTAGAAATTTGGCAACCCAGTGGTTTTAAACATGAAGTAATCTGATTTAATCCTGGGAGATCACAGCATGCAAAGAAACACTAATCCCACATAATGATGGCTGTACATCACAAAGGTCCACTTTGGCAGGAGAAATACAGAAGGTAGAGGGAACGCACTGTGTGTAGGCTCTACAAGGAACCCAAAATAGTTCTACCTGGAACCAAAAAGGGTTATTCAAAGGGTTCTCTTATGGGGACAGTATAAGAACCCTTTTAGGTTCTAGAAGTCTTTCGTTATTTTTCTAAAAGTGTAGCTATGCAGTATTTCTCCCCTGCTGTTATAACATATCTGGTCCACAGAACGAGGCACTGAATGTCTCACCACTCTCTCCAAAGATCACATGCAGGCAGTGCGTTCCCTTTTGGAGTATACCATTTACTAAAGAGATTTAGTTTGATGTGAGAGTTTGATGTGTTCTGAATCCATTTCCTTTTTAACCACAGATTAACCTTCATCCATGCAGGAGGATATCTGGGGATTATCCACTCTGTGACAAGTGCATATGGTGTGCTCTTCCAACCCATCCCCAATCCTATGGCGAACATACTAGCCTTACACGGAGGAACACTGAAAGAAGCATTGATTTCTCTCTGTTTACTCTTGTGTTTTTCCCACAAAGAGGTGTCTAGGTCGTGTCTTGGTGTCTGGAGAAGGGGAAGCGGAGGGTGGTGAGGAACGGTAGAGATGGGAGGTAGGGAAGGGAGGAAAGGAACAGTGGAGATGAGGGAAAGGGGAGACCTATGACCTCTAGTCTGCACATTGTGTTTACTCTGTTTATCTTTTATTTTTATGGCTCTCACTTTTCCTCCCAGCACTGGAGAAGGCTGGGGTGGGTGGAAACTGTGCTGGAACAAGGCTGAAGAGAGAGTTTGGAGAGGGAGAGCGAGGGAGAGGGAGAGAGGGGTAAAGGGGGGCCTACAGAACTCTCTGCTATAGGCTATAGAATAGAAAACAAAAAAGGTTTCTGCAGTGTTCTGTAACAGTACCTTCGATTATAATGTCTTTCTCAAAAAATTAATTCAAACAGACATTTATCTCGATCCTTCCCTATGTACCTGTATTGCCCCCAGGGTGAGCTACAATGTTAAAAAATACAAAGTTAACTAATAGATAAATAGATAAAGGTCATTCCCATAGGGCTTATCTTGTCTGATGTTTTCATTAAAGCAAAGAAAAACTCTTAATTCTCAGCATGCAGTCACCCCTGCCAATACAGTTAATTGGCAATTTGATTAAATTTCTGAGTTTAATGTGAGTGTAAAAGTAAGGTATTCATCTCTCAGAGATACAGTCTTCTCCGCTGACTGCTAGTCTGTGAGGGAGAAGTCTATTAATAAAAATAATATGATTTATAACCAACTTTTAAAACTACTGAGCCATTTAATCAGCACAAGATGTGCTATGGCTGAAGAGATATGGATGACAAAGAACTTACAGGGGATTGCCTTCATCTGACGACTCAGATTCCATTTCAGCGGATTTGCAAGATTCACACACTGATAACCTGCAACAAATACTGTATTAGATGTTATTTCAGTATCTCATCTAAGTATAAGTCCTGTAAGCAGCCTTGAGTGAAATAGTTTGCTCAATATTCCTTTCAAACTCACAGTGAGACACTTTGAATAAAATGGAAACTTAGCCCAAATGCTGATTCTTCTTAAAAAATGTATGTCCCTGTTCTGCTTCAATAAAGAGAGAGACAGCCACTCTCCTCGACGGGGAGGAGAGAGGAAACAACTTCATAAAGGATGAAAGGAATAAAAAATATCAGCTGGATGGTGGTGAGGAATGAACACAGACTGGTTCTTTAGAATCATCATCAGAATCTTCATGAGCCATGGCCCCTCACAGAGCTCACAGAACACGGCTACCAGTTGGAATGTTAGAACAGAGGGGAGCCCCAGAGCTCCTCAGGTAGACAATATTTCATCTTCTATACCTGGCTACCAGAGAGGAGAGGTCTGGGACCGACGACCATACGCCTGTATATATCTCGCTCTCTCTCACCTTTATTATCATTTCAAGCCTAGCAAGCTCCCGGCATGGAGTATTCATCACAATGAGAAAACGGATGAGGGAGAATAAGAAGCGCTCAAAGAACGCCTACAAGATGAATTTATGAAGAGAGAATAAGCGGATGAAAAGAGAGGGAGGAGGAAGAGAGGACGGCCATGGTGACAAAGAGGTGGGAGAGGAGCCCAGATTAGTCCAGCAGAGAGAACGCAGGAGTCAGTTTTAATTGATAAGACTCTCAGGATGGGTGGAACACTTTGCAGCGGGCTCTCATTGAAGTCAGCACACCTAGATACCATCAATAAATAAATGGTAGAACAGAGAGAATCAAAGATGATCAGATGTTCAGCTGGTTCTACATCATATAACGTCAGGCATGCTGGCTATATCAATGCGGATACAGTTTTCACTCTCACCTGTTGTGAAGGGGCCTCATAAGACTTACACTAACGCTCCAATTTGATGCAGATATTGTTGCGTCCCAAGTGGCAAAAGAAGGTAAAAGGAATAGGCTGGCATTTGGGACGCATCTACTATTATAACCCTTCATGAACAAGCAGTCTGTCACATCCTGACCATAGAAAGCCTGTATTTTCTATGGTAGAGTAGGTCAGGGCGCGACACGGTTCGTTTCATCTTTATTGTTTTTCCTTCGCTAAAGTTTCACTTCTTTAATAAATTATGTTGAACTCAAAGTACGCTGCGCCTTGGTCCGACATTCATTATAACGAACGTGACAGAATATCCCATCGCAACAGGACCAAGCAGCGTGAAGAGAAGGTATCCTGGGCTTGGGAGGAAATTATGGCTGGAGACGAAAGCCTTCCGTAGAAGCAGACGCAAGCGGTGAGGGGTGGACAGCGACGACGCAAGCCCAAAAGACAGCTCGAAAATGTTTTGGTGGGGGGAGGCACATGGAGTGGTCAGCGACGCTGAGAGGTGAGTCAGAGACCGAGGAGGAATATTGGGATAGATTGAGCGAGGAGTGGTTGGCAAAAGTTGAGGGGAGTGATGCAAGACAGTAGGGGACAGGGAAGAGGCAAGACAGTAGCCCTGAGGAGTGTGTTAGCTGTCAGATGCCGCCTGTGCCAGCTCTCCGCACTCGCTTTGAGGAGAGTGTCAGTGTTCCGGTACAATGTGTGCCGGTTCAACGCACCTTGTCTCCAGTACGCATCCACAGCCCAGTGCGTCCTGTGCCTGCTCCTCGCACTCTCCCTCAAGTGCGTCTTCCCAGTAAGGTACGTCCTGTGCCTGCTCCTCGCACTTTCCCTGAAGTGCGTGTCCCCAGTCCAGTACGTCCTGTGCCTCCTCCCCGCACTCGCCCTGAAGTGCGTGTCACTAGTCCGGTGCCTCCTGTACCGGCCCCACGCATCAGGCCTCCAGTGCGCCTCCCCAGTAAAGTACGTCCTGTGCCTGCTCCTCTCGCTCGCCTTGAGGTGCGTGTCACCAGCCCGGTACCTCCAGTGCCGGCTCCACGCACCAGGCTTCCTGCGACGATCCCCAGTCCAGAGCTTCCACCTCCAGTGCCAGCCCCACGCACCAGGCTTCCTGCGACGATCCCCAGTCCAGAGCTTCCGGCGACGGTTCCCAGTCCGGAACCTCCTGAGGCGGTCCACGGTCCGGAACCTCCTGAGACGGTCCACAGTCCGGAACCTCCTGAGACGGTCCACGGTCCGGAACCTCCTGCGGTGGTCCACGGTCCGGAACCCTCAGCTCCATTGCCAGAGCCTTCCCCTGCGCCGATGCCCAGTCTAAGCACAGCGTCCAGTCCCGCTCCATGGCGAGAGCATTCCCCTGCGCCGATGTTCAGTCCAGACACTGCGTCCAGTCCCACTCCAAGGCAGGAGCCTTCCTTCGCATCTAGGTCCAGTCCAGGCCCAGTATTCAGCCTGGGTCCATGGCTGGATCCGCAGGATGAGCGGGTACTTTGCCCCGCACCAGAGCCGCCACCGACACTAGACACCCCCCCCCCCCCTCCCTAACTCTCCCTTTTTGTTTCAGGTCGGAGTCCGCACCTCTGGTTGGGGGGGTACTGTCACGTCCTGACAATAGAAAGACTGTATTTTCTATGGTAAAGCAGGTTAGGGCGTGACTAAGGTTTTTAGTCTAATTTATTATTTCTATGTGGGGTTCTAGGTGTAATTTTCCATGTTGGGGTTTGCGTATGATTCCCAATTAGAAGCAGTTGGTAATCGTTGTCTCTAATTGGGAATCATACTTAAGTTGCATTTTTTCACCTGTGGGTTATGGGATATTGTTTATGTTTAGTTACCTGTTAGCACTGCATTGTCGTCACGGTTTGTTTATTCTTTATTGTTTTGTCTTTGCTAAAGTTTCACTTCTTTAATAAATTACGTGGAACTCAAAGTACGCTGTGCCTTGGTCCGACATTCATTATAACAAACGTGACACAGTCTTAGTTTGACTTGCCTGATTTAGCCTCAAACCTACCTGCATGACCCCTTAAAACACTGTCCGTGTTATGAGGTTTAGGATACACTCCATCTCCTCGCTGTGTCCTACCGGTGAAGGATACAGTTCTAAACAGCTTAGTGGTCCTCATTACCATCACTGCCACCAGACAGACATAAAGGACGCTTCAATAGAAGCGTCGTTGTGTCATATGGTTGGAGTCTTCTCCGTCTAATACCTTGTCAGCATCATTCAGATTTACTGAGCTGCAATGTGATCTACTGAGATTAACAAAATCAATCCAGTGAGAGAGCATGGCCTGACGACGCCCACAGTAAAATACTGGCCAATGGTGAGGCTGATCTGGCAGAGATACAGGAAAACATGACGGATACCTCGATACAGAGGAAGGAGGGCCTGGGAAGAGGAAACAAAATACACAGAGATACAGAAATAGACAAAAATACACTGAGATATAGTAGAGATACACAAAAATACACTGAAATACAGTACAGAGATAAACAAAAATATACTGAGATCAATGTTATCTCCAGTTTTTTCCAGTACTGAGCAAATTTCAGGTCTGCTGAGCGCAAACTTGAACATTCTGACATTTCTGTGAAACTTCCTGCGAGCGTTTTCTGTGAACACTGAGGCTGTACCCGAGTTAAGTTAGATTTAACAGTGATCAAGTAGGCTACTGTGGCTATTTGATCATGTAGGCCCACCAGAGTGGCCTACCATCAAAAACAATGGCGAAAATGCATCCCATAACATTTTAACATGGAAATAGCAGCTAATGTGTGGTGTTGTTTGATGCAAGAAACCACTTTACAAAATAAAATGCATCGCTATTCCCATAACATTATTAAAGAGAATCAGACAAATCATGCTACCCTCTGCCTATTGGTTACTTAGCTTATTCAAGCCTGTCTCAAAATCTAAATCAAATCAAAGAACATTTTATTTGTCACTTGCTGAATACAACAGGTGTAGACCTTACAGTGAAATGTTTACTTACAAGCCCTTAATCAACAATGTGGTTCAAGAAATAGAGTTAATCAAATTTATACTAAATCAAATAAAGTTAAATATATATATATCAAATATATATCAAAAAGTAACACAAGAAATGTACAAAAGAATAACGAGGCTACATAGAGGGGGCACCGGTACTGAGTCAATGTACGGGTGTACAGGTTAGTCGAGGTCATTTCTAAAGTGACTATGCATAGATAATAAATAGCGAGTAGCAACAGTGTAAATGTAAATAGTCTGAGTGGCCATTTGATTAGTTGTTCTGGAGTCTTATGTCTTGGGGGTAGAAGCTGTTTAGAACCCTCTTGGACCTAGACTTGGTACTCCGGTACTGCTTTCCGTGCGGTAGCAGAGAGAACAGTCTATGACTTGGGTGACTGGAGTCTTTGACAATTTTTTGGGGCCTTCCTCTGACACTTTTATTACGTTTATTGGTCCTGGATGTAAGGCCCCAGTGATGTACTGGGTCATACGCACTACCCTCTGTAGGGCCTTACGGTCAGATGTCGAGCAGTTGCCATATCAGGCAGTGATGCAACTGATCAGGATGCTCTCAATGGTGCAATTGTAGAACTTTTTGAGGATCTGGGGACCCATGCCAAATCTTGTCGTGCCCTCTTCACAACTGTCTTGGTATGTTTGGACCATGATAGTTTGTTGGTGATGTGGACACCAAGGAACTTGAAACTCATGACCCGTTCCACTTCAGTCCTGTCGATTTTAATGGGGGGGCTTGTCCTCCTTTTCCTATAGTCCACAATCAGCTCAATCAGCTCCCTTGCCTTTGTCGACACTACCCATTTAAGACAACAAACAAAGCTCTTTATCTGACTCACTTTTAAAAGATGGCTAGAAATGCACACGTTTTGTGCTCTTGTAGGAGGCAACCACTCCCCCATTGTTGACTAGAAATCATCTATAACTGGAAGAGTAGCTGATGCTTTTCAACAGCTAATGGGGGTCCTAATAAAATACCAAATACCCAAAAAGCTAGCAAAGGGTATGAGAAAATGTGTACACGTGGCTACATGCAGCTCTCGCTTTGACCTCAAAACAAGTTCATCTACTCATGACCGTTCATGCTGTAAACTGTCCAGTTCAGATCCATATATGGCTGATTTGCATATAGGCCTACTGCAGTTTTGATTGGTTATGGTGCACCGGTCTGCACCCGTGCACAATGCAGAAAAAAGGGAACAGAGATACGGTACAGAGATACAGAAAAATACACTGAGATACAGTACAGAGATACAGAAAAATACAGTACAGAGATACAGAACAATACATTAAGATACAGTACAGAGATACACAAAAATACACTGAGATGCAGTACAGAGATACAGAAAAATACAGTACAGAAATACAGAACAATACATTAAGATACAGTACAGAGATACAGAAAAATACACTGAGATACAATACAGAGATACACAAAAATACACTGAGATACAGTACAGAGATACAGATAGATAGACCTACTGTCACACCCTGACCATAGTTTGCTTTGTATGTTTCTATGTTTTGGTTGGTCAGGGTGTGAGCTGGGTGGGCATTCTATGTTACATGTCTAGTTTGTCTAGTTCTATGTTTGGCCTGATATGGTTCTCAATCAGAGGCAGGTGTTCGTCATTGTCTCTGATTGGGAACCATATTTAGGTAGCCTGTTTGGTGTTGGGTTTTGTGGGTGATTGTCCTTGTAACTGTCTAGTGTTAGTTTGCACCAGTTTAGGCTGTTTCGGTTTTCACATTACTTCACATTAGGTTTATTGTTTTTGTATTGATTCGTGTTTACTTTGTTTTTATTAAACATGAATCTCAATAGCCACGCGGCATTTTGGTCCGACTCTCTTTGCCATACAGAAAACCGTTACACCTACAGTAAACACAGCAGCGTACGCTGGTGGGAGGAGCTATAGGAGGACGGCTCATTGTAATGGCTGGAATTGAATAAGTGGAACGGTATCAAACACATCAAACATATGGAAACCACATGTTTGACTCAGTTCCAATCATTCCAGACATTACAATGAGCCCATCCTCCTATAGCTCCTCCCACCAGCCTCCACTGGTGCACAGAGATACACAGTGAGTTACACAGTGAGTTACAGCCCAAACAGCACCTGTTCAGTGATAATATATGACACATCCAGAGAGGACTGGAGGGATAGAAAACAGGATGGAATATTTAATAGAATATTTACATGAAATCTGGATCAGATTTTTTTTGCACTTCTGTTCTGGAGGTAACTTTTTGCATTCATTATCAGCGGGAAGAAACTCCTACTCAAAACACACTCCCACACTCCCACTAGCACATGTTTTGCTCATCCTCCTCCTCCTCCTCGCTCTTCTTCATCTCTCAGTGCCACTTCTTCTTCCTTTAAATTGCTGTGTGTAGCTCCCACTGTCAAGCCCACTCCTCCTAACCACAGGCTCAGAGCCAGCGAGACCTCGCGACAATCTCCATGTCAGCTAAGCATCACATGGGAATGTGTGGGAATTTTGTTTCCCAGCATGCTATGTTGGCCACCCGCAGACCGGAGAAAAGGATAGAGCTAAGGAGGTGGAGCTGTCCGTCAGGGACTTTGTGTCATGTGTTGTTCTTTCCCAAACCACTGGCTGTGATTCTGATCTGTTAAGATGGGATTCCAGCAGAGAACGAGAGGTAACGGCTGCAGCGGTAGTGCTTTATCATAACGTCCAGTAATAAACCATTTATTAAGGTATTTATCAACGGAGTAACTTGGTTGCGAATTGAAACGGGAAATGACAACAAATGTATCCTGTGTTATCATAGAACGGTAGACACACTGAAGGTTGTGCACAGCCTGCCTTTCAACATGATCACCACTATAACCAGTGCATTAGGGGAGGACCACAGCATCAGAACACCTACCCAAACAACAATTGCCAGAGTGGCCCAGTCGGTTAACCTTTATGCTTCTCTAAATAAATGGACATTTTATTTCATTAAATTAACTGGTAGTATGAAGCACATTAAGATGATTTTATGGTGATCTGCATTGCAAACAAGACTAATTAGGCTTTAGAAAATGATTATCCAAATGTTTCCTCTGTTCGTCTTAATTCTATTCCTGGACCGTGTTTATCTCTAAAGAGGCAAATAAAAATTAAAGAGAGAGAGAGATAGAGAGAGAGAGAGAGAGAGATAGAGAGAGAGAGAGAGAGAGAGAGTGAGAGAGAGAGAGAGAGAGAGAGAGAGAGAGAGAGAGTGAGAGAGAGAGAGAGCGAGAGAGAGAGAGAGAGAGAGAGAGAGAGAGAGAGAGAGAGAGAGAGACAGACACAGCAAGAGAGACAGCGATAGAGAGAGAGAAAGAGAGAGAGACAGCGAGAGAGAGAGAGAGAGAGAGAGAGAGAGAGAGAGAGATGGCGAGAGAGAGAGCGAGAGAGAGAGAGAGAGACAGCAAGAGAGACAGTGATAGAGAGAGAGAAAGAGAGAGAGACAGCGAGAGAGAGGGAGAGATAGCGAGAGAGAGAAAGAGAGAGAGACAGACAGACAGACAGAAAGAGAGAGAGAGAGAGAGAGAGAGAGAGAGAGACCCAGTGTCATCATCTCTCATTAAGTAATGAATAGTGATTGGTATGAAATGACTTCACCTCACAGCCTGGTTGTCCATTAGTTTGTTAATCAACAGCATATGACTGTGAGGCAGCAGTTAAATCCTCCTGCAAACAAACCACCCGCCCAGCCACTGGCCTTTCATGCATGCACACACACACACACCACACACACACACACCACACACGCGCGCACACACACACACACACACACACACACACACACACACACACACACACACACACACACACACACACACACACACACACACACACACACACACACACACCCTTCAAAATCCAATCCTGCATTAGTTTAATGAGGGCCAAAGGAGACAATGTTTGCTGAAGATCAGAATGCATCTATTCACAGGAAGCTGTTGTTGTGTAGCACCTGGTTAATTCCAGGCCTGGTCTGTTCTGTAATCAAAGCTGAGGTTCAGGTTAAACTGCCAGCAATCTCGCTCTTAACACTCAGACCTCGGTGGGCTCATGGCATTTAGAATGAGAGGGGCAGAGAAACTCTGTGAGAGAAGGAAACAAGGTATGCTGTAGATGTCATTCATGAGGGTGAGGGTGATGAACCGAACCTTTACATACTACAGCAACGTTAACTGGGAAGACATTGTACCGTCATGTCAGAAATATTGTATTAGTTGTTATGGGCTGCAAGGAAATGTCAGTTGTGTCACATTGAAATGAGAGAAAGGCTCATAGGGGAAAGGTTACAACATCCTAAGAAAAAGCCAATAACAGTGAACAGGCTAGACTAGCACAGGTGAAATATTATGAAATATTTTCATAGAAACAACAAGCTCATTCTAACAACAAGGACAGTTCATTAACCAGCGTAATGCTTTCTGTTATGCTATAGCATCATGCTATTTGATTCAACTAGAACAACAGCCCTGATCCCGCTCCGTGGGTCATGGAACAGCCAGTGTAATAGATGGGTGAAGGTCAACAGTAAATGTCAAAAGTGTTTACCCTCAAGAAGGAGACAGATTGGCCCTTATTTATCATAACCACATCCAGGTTCCTATTACGGTAACATGGCTTCAGCCTCTCAGCCTCTCAGGGTCCTGTGCTTAGGTTTAATTGAGTGGAAATATCAAGAGAGAAAACAGAAGCAGAACGTTTCTGGGTTCTATTCCTGTATATTACAGTGAGCTGTAAAGGTCATTCTTAGGCCTCGGTCCCAAATGGCACCCTATTCCCTAATGCATTACTTTGGACCAGAGCCCTATAGGCCCTGGTGGAAAGTGTTTACGTTTCAAAGAGCAGCAGAGGTTATGTGTGCTCAAATACTAAATCTTGCACTAGATGGGGATTTGCAATGGTTAAAACACGGCATTAATTTTATTACTTAACGAATAACCTGCTTTCAAGGTAGGTCGGCTCTAAATGTTGGGAGTTTTGTACCTGTGTGTCTCTGAGAAGGAGATAGATTGAGAGAGAGAGTGAGAGAGAGCGATGATTAAATATGTTTAATATGTTTAGAGAGAAACTTGCTATAAATGTAGGAGAGTAGATCAACTAATCACTGAAAACAGCCTTGAAACACCTGTGAGAGACAACCAGACTGCAAAGAAGCTCTGATATTCATAGGAACACAATCAATAGTAGTATTTGTTGTTCACTTGTCCTCTGAAAACTGAAAATCGAAAGAATATGAACAGCTAAGTGAGATAGATTCTCCTGTTACTTCAACACAACTCTGCTGTGAGTACACGGGGACAATCCAAGCTGTTCCCCGCTCCTCCCTGGTCCAGCTCTGTGTTTGGCAGCCAGCCAAAAAGAGGAAAATCTATAAACCTTAAATCTGGAGATATAATACATTCCTGGGTGAGGTGACACCATGATCCCCCTATGGCTGAGTCTCAAATTGGACCCTATTATTACAGTATATAGTGCACTACTTTTTATCGGGGTTCATAGGGTGTCATTTGGCACGCACACCATGTCACGGTGGAATCACTGTGGTTCATTAGATACGTAATGAAAGGTGAGGTTTTTAACAGAGTAACAGCAGCCCTACCACCAGCTATAATACTATTTATTATTCACTACACAGCAGATCAATAGACCAGGAGTAAGGACAGAAAGAGGGGGGCTCAGGGTATGCTGTGTGTCATCATTTTAATGAAATATAGATTTGGGACTATTAAGCAGCATTTTTTTAGTGGTGGTAAAATTGCTCACTTTTTCAGGGCTAAACAAAGCCATCCATTTAACTGGAGAAGGATCGATGGCGGGGACGTGACCAATATGTAGGGCTACCTTTCAGATGTGGCTAACGTTACGCTGGAGACCAGGGGATAAATCAAAACAAAAGCTATGACAATTTTTTATAGTTGTATTTACTCACCCGCGCACGCACACACACACACACACACACACACGCACACACACACACACACACACACACACACACACACACACACACACACACACACACACACACACACACACACACACACACCTCTGAGGTCAAATTTCTACGTGGCATCACCGTTTCAAAAGGTGTGCCTGCTGTACGGTAGCTTTTCCCTTTAGCACGTCGTTGTACTGTTATTCCTCTGAATTCATGAATGTAGCTTCTTTCTACAGATATTATACAGAAGATTATGTCATTACCACACAGGCTGTGGTTTCATACTCTGGAATATGCATGTAGTGATATAATGACAATATAATAAAACCTGGCAACCCATCTCATTCTCATCATTTTCATAGACAACAGATCAACTAAATATTCCCATGACATGTTGATCTGGTGTGCCCCAGAAAACCAGGGCTAGATATAATCAGTTCTGCCTTAACCCACGATAACTGACAACTGCATAGCAGTTTCATTGTTTTTATTTGGCCGATTTCAGTGGTGTAACTGCGTTGGAGCTGTCAAATCCCGGCGTTATTCTTATCGCGGAAATTGCCATTGGATGTGCCAAGTCGTGTTAGTAATAATCCCATGCAGCCTTGTTACAAGTTTAACACTGGAATGTGTTTTGTAATATTGAGAAGGGAATTTATATGTTTAAAGTAATGATAAGATAATCTGAATGACATTAAGAGTAATGACTAAAGTATTTCACCCTAATAGTTACAGAAACTTAGACAATGTGTTTAGACATAATTCTAGAATATTGTGAGACAGTGGGAACATTGTGTTTGTGTGTGATAAAGAGGAACTGACAACAGACATGTTTTGATATTGTGAGACCAAGGACAGGAGATAAAGTTCCTCCACCCAGGGAGGAAGCTGAGTCTTTGCCTAATTATTATTAAACCCAGGGTCTTACAAACCTCGGGGATTGGTCAAAGCTTAAATAATTGCTAGTTATAATCATTGGGATTGAACATTCTTGTGACAAGAATACACCTCAATTAGGCTGACATAAATACTTATTATTTTGTTGAATGATTTTCAATTTTAGTGTCATTAATATCGCCTACACTTTCTCGTTCTGAACTTCTATTGGAGTGGGATGGGTGTGTTTTCATCACAATGACCACACAAGCAGACTGCTCACTGATTTGATAGCTCTAAAGCAGACTGCCAAAACACCAGCTATGCGGGTGTGGACTATCGCTGATTAATGCTCGATCTGATTGATTTTAAGTGTTGGCGAGTTTCTTCAGAGACCAAAGCTCACATTTCAGGTTATGTTTAAATGTCATTATTTCCTCTTTAGTCTCATATGCTCCGACTCTCACAAGCACAATAGTTCAGTTTGATTCATGTTCAAATGTTTTATTTGTGAAAGTGAAATTGCTTAACGTCAACAGGCATTCTCTGAAATACTATCAGGGCACAAGGCAAGACCCATATGCAGACACAGGAGGCAGATGGTTGGAGTCTTGGAGGTTAATTGATCCAAAAAGGGGTAGGCAAGAGAATGGTCGTGCACAGGCAAAGGTCAAAACCAGTTCAGAGTCCAGGAGGTACAGAGTGGCAGGCAGGCTCCAGGTCAAGGCAGGCAGAATGGTCAGGCAGGTGGGTACAGAGTCCAGAAACAGGCAAGGGTCAAAACCGGGAGGACTAGCTAAAAGAGAATAGAGAAGGCAGGAGCATGGGAAAAACACACTGGTTGACTTGGACATACAAGACGAACTGGCACAAAGAGACAGGAAACACAGGGATAAATACACTGGTACAGAGAGACAGGAAACACAGGGATAAATACACTGGTACAGAGAGACAGGAAACACAGGGATAAATACACGGGAGAAAACAAGCGACACCTGGAGGGGGTGGAGACAATAATGAGGACAGGTGAAACAGATCAGGGTGTGACAAATACGTTATATTTAGAACAAAAGACTCCAGCTCCAGTTTACCATGATGGAACAAGACGTTTCTCACCAGTCATTTTATTTTCTCCTTGAATTAGATTATTTTCCCTCTCATCCCATGACATTGTATAATCAGACAGGAGTAACACTGTATAATCAGACAGGAGTAACACTGTATAATGAGACAGGAGTAACACTGTATAATGAGACAGGAGTAACACTGTATAATGAGACAGGAGTAACACTGTATAATCAGACAGGAGTAACACTGTATAATCAGACAGGAGTAACACTGCATAATCAGACAGGAGTGATGCTGTATAATCAGACAGGAGTAACACTGTATAATCAGACAGGAGTGACGCTGTATAATCAGACAGGAGTAACACTGTATAATCAGACAGGAGTAACACTGTATAATCAGACAGGAGTGACGCTGTATAATCGGACAGGAGTGAAGCTGTATAATCAGACAGGAGTAACACTGTATAATCAGACAGGAGTAACACTGTATAATGAGACAGGAGTGATATTGTATAATGAGACAGGAGTGACATTGTATAATGAGACAGGAGTAACACTGTATAATCAGACAGGAGTGACACTGTATAATCAGACAGGAGTAACACTGTATAATCAGACAGGAGTAACACTGTATAATGAGACAGGATTGACATTGTATAATCAGACAGGAGTGACGCTGTATAATCAGACAGGAGTGACACTGTATAATCAGACAGGAGTGACATTGTATAATCAGACAGGATTGACATTGTATAATCAGACAGAAGTGACGCTGTATAATCAGACAGGAGTGACACTGTATAATCAGACAAGAATTACATTGTATAATCGGACAGGAGTGACACTGTATAATCAGGCAGTAGTGACATTGTATAATCAGACAGGAGTGACATTGTATAATCGGACAGGAGTAACACTGTATAATCAGACAGGAGTGACATTGTATAATCAGACATGAGTGACATTGTATAATCGGACAGGAGTGACGCTGTATAATCGGACAGGAGTGACGCTGTATAATCGGACAGGAGTGACATTGTATAATCAGACAGGAGTGACATTGTATAATCGGACAGGAGTAACACTGTATAATCAGACAGGAGTGACATTGTATAATCAGACATGAGTGACATTGTATAATCAGACATGAGTGACATTGTATAATCAGACAGGAGTGACGCTGTATAATCAGACAGGAGTAACACTGTATAATCAGACAGGAGTAACACTGTATAATTAGACAGGAGTAACACTGTATAATCAGACAGGATTGTGCACTTTCTTTTCTTTTTATTCCATCAATTACAGATAGATCCAGCAAAGTCATTCCAGTGTGTACAACAATGAGACACTTAGATTATAGGGCATCAGAAAATGAACAAATATTTCATCTAATCAGTTCACAATTTCCTTGAATCCAGTGAGAAGGAGTCATAAACAATTGAAGCTAGCTCCTGTATTTCGGCACACATTAACGTGACACTCTAGTACTCTGCGTCATAAGAAGTGTTTCAGTGGGTTCAATCAACAGCCTTGAAAGACAGATAACAGGACAGAGACGCAGTGGTCAAAACCAGTGTTCCCTCGGCACTGAGCAAATTTCAGGTCAGCTGAGAGCAAACTTGAACATTGTGAAGATTCTTGGGCAACATCCAGCGCACCTTTACTGTGAACACTAAGGCTGTACCTGCTTTTAACAGTGGCTAAGTAGGTTACTGTGGCTATTTGATCATAATGTAGGCCTACCAGAGTGGCCTACTATCAAAAACAATAGAGAAAATGCATCACTTAACATTTTAATAACATGGAAATAGCTGTTCTATCATTCAGCCTACAGTAGCAGCCAATGTGTGGTGTTCAATGTAGGCCTACGTTCCATGATACATTCCAAAAACATGCAGGGCTTGACATTAACCAGTTTATCCACTTGCAAGAAACCACTTTACAAAATAAGATGCATTATTATTCCAATGCCATTATTACAGAGAATCAGACACATTATGCTAACCTCTGCCTATTGGCTAGTTAGCTTATGTCAGCCTGTCACAATAAACAACACTTTAAGACAAAAAAAGCCATTTACCTGACTCTAGAAATGTACACTTTTGTGCTATTGTAGCAAAACAATCACATTGCTGACTACAAATGATCTACGAGGCTAATAACTCACTAACTAGCAAATTATATGAGCAAAATGTGCACGTGTGACTACATGCAGCTCTTGCTTTGATCTGAGAACAAATGCATCTACTCAAGACCACAGCTGTAAACACAGTCAAGTTCAAAGTAAATGGTGCAGATCCATATATGGCAATGGTCTAATTGCATATAGGCCTACTGCAGCTCTGATTGGTTATGCCACACCGGTTTGTGTAGAGTATGGGCTGAGTCATGTGCAATAGAATCCTACTCCAATTCGTTCTGCCTACAACAAAATCTATTTTTTTTTTGGGGGGGGGGGTAGATCAGCTTTAATATTGCAGATATATTGTAGCTTCCATAAATGTAATTGTCTGCATCATTTCCAATCCCCCATATATATATTTTTGTTAAATATATACACTACCGTTCAAAAGTTTGGGGTCACCTAGAAATGTCCTTGTTTTTGAAAGAAAAGCATCCCGGAGTCGCTTCTTCACTGTTGAATTTGAGACTAGTGTTTTGTGGGTACTAATGCTGCTGTCAGTTGAGGACTTGTGAGTTTCTCAAACTAGACACTCTAATGTACTTGTCCTCTTGCTCAGTTGTGCACCGGGGCCTCCCACTCCACATTTTTCATCTGTGCTAACATAATTGCAAAAGGGTTTTCTAATGATCATTTAGCCTTTTAAAATGATAAACTTGGATTAGCTAACACAACGTGGCATTGGAACACAGAAGTGATGGTTGCTGATACAGTATAGGGCCTCTGTATGCCTATGTAGATATTCCATAAAGCCGTTTCTGTTTGTAGCCGTTTCCGGCTACAACAGCCATTTACAACATTAACAATGTCTACACTGTATTTCTGAACAATTTTATGTTATTTTAATGGACAAAAAAAAAGTGCTTTTCTTTCAAAAACAAGAACATTTCTTAGTGACCCCAAAACGTTTGAAAGGTAGTGTACATACAAATCTCTTGCATAGTTTGTTTTGTTTCGGTATGTAGCATTGAAAGTGGCTAATATTGATTTGATCACAATTTCCACAGTAAAAGGGAAACGTTGATAGTGTTACCTAACAAGGAAAACTCTAGTAAAAAAGTTAAGTGAGGGAACATTGGTCAAAACTAATGTACATTCACTGTAAACTGCATTATTAAACACATTCGTTTTTTTTTTTTTTAGGAAAGTGATTGTAAACAAGACATTTTGAAGTTCCATTCATTTGAAATTGACTGGTTTACTTTTTTTTGAGTTAGTCTTATTTGGGGGGCAGAGCTCATTAGAATAATATCCTGCATGCTTTGCAACTGTTAATTTTTACATTTACGTTTACATTTTGGACATTTATCCAGAGCGACATCAGTCAGTGCATTTAACTAAGGTTGATAAACAAGCACATGTAAAAAGTAAAACGTTTGTTGAAGTTAAGGTGGTCTGTCGGTTTACAGAAGCCCAAGAGACAGATGGGAGCATTACTGTTCCCTACTGAATTGTCTGTTACGCTATTGTTAATAGGAAATTAAACTTTTGAATGTTTGTGTTTCGAGTTTATTTTTACTTTGACATTAATCAACGTTTCAGTAAAAGTGGAGGTTTTAGCCAGCTGGCTAATTTTCAACCGCAGTCCCTGGCCAGGTTATTAAAAACAATTACAATAACAATACAGACAAAAAATGAGCAGTAAGCAACATAGAACAAGCAACATACTGTAGAACAAGCAACACATAGCACGCAGACAGAGCAACATAGAACAAGCAACACGTAGCACGAGGACAGAGAAACATAGAACAAGCAACACGTAGCATGCAGACAGAAACACAGAACAACCAACATGTAGCGTGCAGTCAGAGCAACATTGAACAAGCAACACGTGGCATGCAGTCAGAGCAACATTGAACAAGCAGCACGTGGCATGCAGTCAGAGCAACATAGAACAAGCAACACGTAGCATGCAGACAGAAACACAGAACAAACAACATGTAGCATGCAGTCAGAGCAACATTGAACAAGCAACACGTGGCATGCAGTCAGAGCAACATTGAACAAGCAACACGTGGCATGCAGTCAGAGCAACATTGAACAAGCAACACGTGGCATGCAGTCAGAGCAACATAGAACAAGCAACACGTAGCGTGCAGTCAGAGCAACATAGAACAAGCAACACGTAGCGTGCAGTCAGAGCAACATAGAACAAGCAACACATAGCGTGCAGTCAGAGCAACATAGAACAAGCAACAAGTAGCACGCAGACAGAGAAACATACAACAAGCAACAATTTCATATTAATCGAAAATTAGCTAGGTTGAATTTGGTTATTTTAGTTACCTTTTTCACCTGCTTTTTAAAAGAGACGTTGGAAGCAAGTATGATGTCAAGGTACTTCAAATCTGATACCACCTGAAGCTTCATAGACATCTAGCTCAGTAGTATCAGTTGTCCTCTTTGTGAAGAACATGCAGATTATTTTTTCACATTGAGATGTGACATAGTACTTACTTGTCGTGTTAGAAACTAGATCAAATACTTTCTTCGTAGCTGGGAGAAACAAATACTGTACATACAGTGGCAAGAAAAAGTATGTGAACCCTTCGGAATTACCTGGATTTCTGCATAAATTGGTCATAAAATTTGATCTGATCTTCATCTAAGTCTCAACAATAGATAAACACAGTGTGATTAAACTAATAACATACAAACAATTATACGTTTTCATGTCTTTATTGAACACACCGTGTAAACATTCACAGTGCAGGGTGGGAAAAGTGTGTGAACCCTTGGATTTATTAACTAGTTGACCATCCTTTGGCAGCAATAACCTCAACTGAACGTTTTCTGTAGTGGCGGATCAGACCTGCACAACGGTCAGGAGGAATTTTGGACCATTCCTCTTTACAAAACTGTTTCAGTTCAGCAATATTCTTGGGAGGTCTGGTGTGAACCACTCTCTTGAGGTCATGCCTCAGCATCTCAGTCGGGTTGAGGTCAGGACTCTGACTGGGCCACTCCAGAAGGCATATTTACGTCTGTTGAATACATTTTGTGGTTGATATACTTCTGTGTTTTGGGTCATTGTCCTGTTGTATCACCCAACTTCTGTTTAGCTTCAATTCGCGGACAGATAGCCTAACATTCTCCTGCAAAATGTCTTGATAAACTTGGGAATTCATTTTTCCAAGCTGTCCAGACCCTGAGGCAGCAAAGCAGCCCCAAACCATGATGCTCCCTCCACCATACATTACAGTTGGGACGAGGTTTTGATGTTGGTGTGCTGTGCCCTTTTTTCTCCACACATGGTGTTGTGTGTTCCTTTCAAACAACTCAAATTTAGTATAAACTGTCCACAGAATATTTTGCCCGTAGCGCTGTGGAACATCCAGGTGCTAATTTGCGAACTTCAGAAGTGCAGCAATGTTTTTTGGATAGCAGTGGCTTCTTCTGTGGTGTCCTCCCATGAACACCATTCTTGTTTAGTGTTTTATGTATCGTAGACTCGTCAACAGAGATGTTAGAGTGTTCCAGAGATTTCTGTAATTCTTCAGCTGACACTCTAGGATTCTTAACCTCATTGAGCATTCTGCGCTGTGCTCTTGCAGTCATCTTTGCAGGATGGCCACTCCTAGGGAGAGTAGCAACAGTGCTGAACTTTCTCTATTTATAGACAATGTATCTTATCATGGACTGATGAACATCAAGGCTTTTAGAGATACTTTTGTAACCCTTTCCAGTTTCAACAATTCTTAGTCTTAGGTCTTCTGAGATCTCGTTTGTTTGAGGCGTGGTTCACATCAGGCAATGCTCCTTGTGAATAGCAAACTCACATTTTGTGAATGTTCTTTATAGGGCAGAGCAGCTCTAACCAACATCTACATTCTAGTCTTACTGAAAAACTGCTATCTCAAGGCCATCAGACTGTTAAACGGCCATCAATAACACAGAGAGGCTGCTGCCTACATACAGACACAATTCATCAGCCACTTTAATAAATGGATCACTAGTCACTTTAAATAATGCCACTTTAATAAATGGAACACTTAGTCACTTTAAATAATGCCACTTTAATAATGTTTACATATCTTACATTACTCATCTCATATGTATATACTGTATTTATTCCATCTATTGCATCTTGCCTATGCAGCCATTGCTCATCCACATATTTATAAGTGCATATTCTTATTCCATCCCTTTACATTTGTGTGTATATGGTAGTTGTTGTGGAATTGTTAGATTACTTGTTAGATATTACTGCACTGTCCGAATTAGAAGCAGAAGCATTTCGCTACACTCGCATTAAGATCTGCTAACCATGTGTATGTGACCAATACAATTTGATTTGATTGTTTGGACTCCAGGTTAGCTGACTCCTGATTCCAATTAGCTTTTGGAGAAGTCATTAGCCTAGAGGTTCACATACCTTTACCAACCTACACTGTGAATGTTTAAATTATGTGTTCAATATAGACAAGACAAATACAAAAACTTGTGTGTTATTAGTTTAAGAAGACTGTGTTCGCCTAATGTTGTGACTTAGATGAAGATCAGATCCAATTTTATGACCAATTTATGCAGAAATCTAGGTAATTCCAAAGGGTTCACATACTTTCTCATGCCACTGTATGCTTATTGCACCAACAATTATGAATTATTTTTCATTAGCAACAGCTTGAAAATATTGATTATGATATGTTTGTTACAAAAATATATTGAAAATGTCTGTATTCTAAGTCCAATCAACAATATAGTATAAAAGACAAGCGTGTGTGTTCGTGCAAGAAAGACAAGTCCGAAAAAGCACATTATTCCTTATGGGCCCCTGTCAAAAGCAGTGCATTGCATAGGGAATAGGGTGCCATGTCAAAAACAACCCATACATCCCATGCTTTATTACAGCTCTCAGTCTGGCCTGTAAGACTGGGAGGTATTCATATGAGCCTGAATCCCTTTTTCCATTTTGTATGAAATTGACAACTTTCTGGGAACCCCTTGGAAAACAGCCTTCCATTGAGTAGTGATAAAGAGATCAGGTGTGTGTGTGTGTGTGTGTGTTCCTGCGTATGTGATGAAGAGATAGGGAGAGGAGGCGAGTGTCTGTCATCTCTAATAATGTGGCTGCTTTAAATGCATTGGCACCATTCAGATGCATAATTACAGTGGGCAGGGGAGGCCTGTAAGCTCCCACTTTATATCATGTAGCATCATTGAGCTCAAACCAGGTCCTTTCAGAACTGATGTTTCCCATTTTGCGTGGAAACTCTATTATCGTACTGCAATCTCTTTGTGTGGTGGATGTGTCTGTCAGGCACAGTGAATACCAGACTGTGTCACAACACTATTAAAACACTATTGTTAACATTTTTGATATTTACCAATACACCTTCATAGGTTTCTGAAAGGAGATCACCAAAAACCTGTATCCTCCAGAAACCAACACATATACAAACGCACACAAGCAGGTGATGGCTATGATTGTGTGAGTAGGGAGGGAGAGTCAGGTAAGTGGTTAATTAATATTGCCTCATAGAATGTGTGTGTGTGTGTGTGTGTGTGTGAATGTGTGTTTGTGTGTGTGTCTGCATGCCTCGTGGAGTGTTGATAACCTTTCAGCTGATTATTCCAATTAGAGAACACAGCTGGAGGAGGTGATTAATTCCACACTGTGACTGGCTCTGTTATTTACAATGGGCCCTTCAGACTGTTTATTTACCAACCTGAGTCTAAGGAACAGGGTAAAAATGGAACTCTATTCCCTGCATAGTGAACCACATTTGACCAGAGTCCCATGGGTGCCCTATGGGTTTACATGAAACTAGGTTTTTACTGCTTGTTAAATATGTGTATTGATAAAGGAATGTTGCTAATTAAATGATCTACATGAGAATGAACACCACTTGGTGGTGTGAAACTGCATGTTTTCTGTGTAAGTGTTTTTTTTAATGGTTTAAATTTTTTTTTACACCTGCTTCACATAGCAGTATTCTTCCCTGTCTATGTGCCTGACCAGGAAAACATGAGGCTCTATTATAGCCCATAACTAGGGCCCAGAGTTTTCCCTGGCCTGTAAACTGTATACAGCAGACAGAACTAGACACAAGCTTTGCTTCTGTCTTTCTTTACCTCTTTCTTTCTCGGCCAGTAATGTGTTTCCGCTGAACTTGTGTAATTCTCTTCCCGGAGGACCAAGGTTGTTCCACATGAGCTGGCCTCCTAATAACCCGGTCCAGTCTGGACCGGCCGTCTTCCCAGCCTCCCTGTGAAAAGTCCATTAAGACCAAGTCATGTATAGTAGATATAACATCAGATATGCTGAGCTGCTAAGAAGACAGGAGCCTGAGAATACTGCATTCATCAGAAAGGGAAATAATGTTTTTATGATTATGGAAACCCAGATGGAATAGAATACTTTATTGGCTATCTGGTAGCATTTCTGTCATTACAAGCATGATACTTGAGACTCACACAATGCAGAATATTTCCAGAAATTAGTACACCTGTTGTCATACTACGTATAACAAACATGTCTATCTCAGAGGCATTTTACTATATCGTTCAAATGGTGAAGAGGGAGAGTTCTGCTCTTTCTGTATGACAACCTATAGTAGCTGGTCCATAGGAACAGGCTCTACAACATATCTTGAGAGATACCCTTTGAGAAAGACAGCCTCTCTTCACCTCTCAACTCATCCCCTCCTCCTCCGCCTCCTCTCCTCTCTCAGCTTGTGTTCTATCTGCTCCATTAGTCCAGACAACCATATCCATCTCGCCACGCCGCCGCCACGGCAACGCTCCTCTTCTCGCACGGCACGGGGGAGGACGTAGAACCAAGGACATCGACGGCATCTGGGGGGTGGGGGGACGAGGGGACAGGGGGAAGGGGGGGGGGGGTAACAGCACCCCGCCAAATGACGCAGCCATGTGTGAAATCACCTCTCTTCTGCTATAAAGGGCTTACATGGATTTTTAATGATGAGCCCGTATCTTTTACCAAATATTCTGAATGACTCCATTCTTTTAAATGCATATTTAAAGATATGGAGGAGGTTGGTACTATGAGAAGATTAATGGTTATATGCACTCTGACTAACACTGAACCTGACGTGGAAGAGGACAACCCAACTCATCGTGTATAATGAGTGAAGGGTTTCAGGTTAACTAAACTGACCTATTAGCTCATGCAGAGCAATCAACCAAATCCCA
Organism: Oncorhynchus kisutch; assembly: GCF_002021735.2. Lineage (NCBI taxonomy): Eukaryota > Metazoa > Chordata > Actinopteri > Salmoniformes > Salmonidae > Oncorhynchus > Oncorhynchus kisutch. Next base: position 62,069,567 of record NC_034187.2, on the reverse strand, counting down.
GCAAAGGATTTTAGTTTATTAACGAATGGATACATACCACAAACAAATGTAAAAGGTCTCAATCTAATTAAAATCTCTCAAAACTGTGAACATGTACATCTATCAAATGTATACAGTTGAAGTTGGAAGTTTACATACACTTAGGTTGGAGTCATTAAAGCTTGTTTTTCAACCACTCCACAGATTTCTTGTTAACAAACTATAGTTTTGGCAAGTCGGTTAGAACATCTACTTTGTGCATGAAACAAGTAACTATTCCAACAACTGTTTACAGACAGATTATTTCACTTCTAATTCACAGTAACACAATTCCAGTGGGTCAGAAGTTTACATACACTAAGTTGACTGTGCCTTTAAACAGCTTGGAAAATTCCAGAAAATGATGTCATGGCATTAGAAGCTTCTGATAGGCTAATTGACATAATTTGAGTCATTTGGAGGTGTGCCTGTGGATGTATTTCAAGGTCTACCTTCAAACTCAGTGCCTCTTTGCTTGACATAAAGGGAAAATCAAAAGAAATCAGCCAAGACCTCCTAAAAAAAATTGTGGACCTCCACAAGTCTGGTTCCTCCTTGGGAGCAATTTCCAAATGCCTGAAGGTACCACGTTCATCTGTACAAACAATAGTATAAACACCATGGGACCACGCAGCCATCATCCTACTCAGGAAGGAGATGCATTCTGTCTCCTAGAGATGAACATACTTTGGTGTGAAAAGTGCAAATTAATCACAGAACAACAGCAAAGGACCTTGTGATGATGCTGGAGGATGCAGGTACAAAAGTATCTATACCCATAGCAAAACGAGTCCTATATCCACATAACCTGAAAGGCCGCTCAGCAAGGAAGAAGCCACTGCTCCAAAACCGCCATAAAAAAAACAGACTACCGTTTGCAACTGCACATGGGGACAAAGATGGTACTTTTTGGAGAAATGTCCTCTGATCTGATGAAACAAATATAGAACTGTTTGGCCATAATGACCATTGTTATGTTTGGAGGAAAAAGTGGGAGGATTGCAAGCCAAAGAACACCATCCCAACCGTGAAGCACGGGGGTGGCAGCATCATGTTGTGGGGGTGCTTTGCTGCAGGAGGGAAAGGTGCACTTCACAAAATAGATGGCATCATGAGGGAGGAAAATGATGTTGATAGATTGAAGCAACATATCAAGATATCAATCAGGGAGTTAAAGCTTGGTCGCAAATGGGTCTTCCAAATGGACAATGACCCCAAGCATACTTCCACGGTTGTGGCAAAATGGCTTAAGGACAACAAAGACAAGGTATGGGAGTGGCCATCACAAATCCCTGACCTCAATCCCATAGAACATTTGTGGGCAGAACTGAAAAAGTGTGTGCGAGCAAGGAGGCCTACAAACCTGACTCAGTTACACCAGCTCTGTCAGAATTCACCCAACTTATTGTGGGAATCTTGTTGAAGGCTACCCGAAACGTTTGCCCCAAGTGAAACAATTTAAAGGTAATGCTACCAAATACTAATTGAGTGTGTGTAAACTTCTGACCCACTGGGAATGTGATGAAAGAAATAAAAGCTGAAATAAATCATTCTCTCTACTATTATTCTGGCATTTCACATTCTTAAAATAAAGTGGTGATTCAAAATGCCCAAGACAGGGAATTTTTACTATAATTAAATGTCAGGAATTGTGGAAAGCTGAGTTTAAATATATTTGGCTGAGGTGTATGTAAACTTCCGACTTCAACTTTACATCGTATTGATGATTCACATGCTGTAGTTGAACAATCTCTGAAAATAGTCAACAAACAGTATTTGTGCCCCCCCCCCTTCTTGTACACATACTGCCCAGCGATGGGAGATTACACTCGCATGAAATTTCATCAGGAGCAGCACAGCACCAGCCTCCATCTGTTCAGCACAATGTGAAACCCTCACCTAGTGCTAGACAGCCCCGCTGGAGGGAACAGGGAGGGGAGCCCCAATCAGGTAAATCACTTCCCCTAAATACCACAGGGAAACACTGTGCGTGTGTGTGTGTGTGTGTGTGTGTGTGTGTGTGTGTGTGTGTGTGTGTGTGTGTGTGTGTGTGTGTGTGTGTGTGTGTGTGTGTGTGTGTGTGTGTGTGTGTGTGTGTGTGTGTGTGTGTGTGTGTGTGTGTGTGAGCCATTAGACATTAGAGTGATCTGAGATAAAAAACTGAGATCCTGTAAGCTTAATGTCTCATCTGGCTGAATGTGGCTGGGGATGCGTTCCAAATCGTGCCCTATTCACTTTAAAGGGCACCACTTTTGATCAGGGCCCATAGAAATAGGGTGCCTTTTGGGACACATATTGGAGGTATTCTGGGTCTGTTCTAACACTGACAGGAAAAGGCCATAAACCACGCCAGAGTGGGGATAATCTTTCCACATCCACAGCAATATGACATTATACCTGGATTAGGAAAAAAGTATTAGGTCATCATAAAACGGAATATTTTGATTTTTAAGGACATCAGATGACTGTCGATTACCATTTTGTGGTCCACTACTTCCCCAGCATTGCATCATTTGACAGTTCCTCATACCTTTACTACGCCTTGCTTAGTAGCGAACAACTCTCTATCAGACGTTTGATTTGGAAACCACAGGGAAATTATGACCAAATGGCTTTTGATATTTTGCTGTGGTCGGACAAAAGAGCATGTAAAAAGCTTTGTCAACATATTTCAAGAACCAGTGTGGCCATCTGGAAAACCATATTAATATACTTGGCATTTTCAACTAAATTGCATGAGATAAAGGTCTAACTGCTTCAACTGAGAAGTAAGTGCCCTTTAAAATAAGTACATTGGAAATTGGACTTTTTCACAGAAAGCTAAATTAACACAAGTATCAGTCAAGTAATAGTTTTTAAGTCAAAGTAAGAATGAAAGAAAAAGAAGGGGACCCAGATTCTTTGACAGCTGAAAGTTGCTGCTCAGAAACAGATTGTCTTTGTGAGGGGATTTGTCACAGAGGACCTGACGTGTCTCCGTTCAGAATGAGATGCCTTATGGCCGACGCCATGGCCTGACGCCCGCATCCCCCCCCCCCGCCGCCCGCCTAGCCACACTGACAGGATTGTCAGAGCTATTTGTCACAGCTGTGTTTAGTGATGGGATTGGTTGTACCCTCTGTGCCCTCTCCTTCTCCCAGCCGTTACAAATGCCAATGGTTCAACCTTTGGAGGTTAATCAAATTACCTGCTGCTGGTGGCAGTAGAGTTTCTTTTATTTTCTCTGCTCTCATTTACCTTTTGTGAAATCTAAACATTGTATATGAGAGGATGAAGACAGAACATCATGGCCTCTGTGTTGTACTGTCAGAGAATATAAAGGTATTATTCCTGTTGTAGAGGATGGTGGGGAGACATGTCACTGTGTTTGAAAGGGATTTGGTCCCAGGATTGACTCAGACTCTACCGAGACACTGACTAATTAAGGCTTTTAACATAGGTTTGATGTCTAACTATCACCCCAAATTAACATTATGTTGGTGCAGAGATGTCAATAGTACCAGGAACCATTCATGTTTACACTAAAGACTTTTGGTTCCTTAAAAATGCTTCGATTCTGTCCCAAATGGCACCCTATTCCCTATTTAAAGTACTCGTTTTGACCAGGGCCTATAGGGATACACATTAGTTTTACAGCTATTATTGGCCGTGTGAAGCACAGTCAGCACAAAAACACCGCGGTGATAAAGCTCTAAGTCCCTCAGAAATGGATGAATTGCTGCATCTTCCGTGACACAGGGATCTGGCTGTCTTATTGCACACGGTTGAGGCGATAAAGCTCTGTTGTAGCAACTGTTGTATTGTAGAGGAGAGGAACTATGTGGTATGATGTGGTACCTGTATTAGTATACGCCTATTCATATACTGCAACTCCACAAACCAACGATATCTACTGTATTTTGTGCCTAAAAGGGTCATTTAATGAATAACGGTTGCATGCATGGCTTCATACATTCACGGACCAGACGGACCAGACCTATTCTGTGCCTTAGTGGGAGTAAAGGAGAGCAATTGCTGACTCAGACAAACTTAGCATCATCTGTTCTCAATTTGTGTATAAGTGTATCATTGACCAATGTCAGACACTGGGCCCAGGCACATTTTAGATATTCTTTCTGAAATGACGGTCTCTAATTGAAAATTACTCCATACTATTGACACAGGCAATCAGTGGACACGTGATCAGTTATTTAGAAGGTATTTGGATTCACCAGCTTTACGGCAGAATGATGTGGGACGTCATGGTATCATTTTCTTATTAAAGAAAGGCCAGCTCACCAGATACAACTAGGTAAAGACATTTTCTGATTGCAAAAAAAAATATTTTAAAAGCATCCTTTTTTTAATCACTTTACAAACTGACCATGACAAAAGTCGTCAGGTTGATGTCTTTTCAACACGTTTTGCCCACTGGGGCTGTTGGCCCTGGAGACAAACAGAGAGGTTTATGATGATGTCATCTCCTTAAAGGGATGAATTTATGATGTTACTTATTCATGTGCTGGTATGAGTAATCATGTGCCAGTTGATTTGTGGTGTCTGCTCTGGCTGGGGACGTGACAGATACAGAGACACATGGCCATGACCACCTCAGGGTTAGTAGAGTGATGTACACTGAGAACACAATGTCGTTCTTGGCTTACCAGATTTTCTGAGTGAAGCTGTAGGGGAGAGTGGGGTATGTTGAGTTGTTTTTCTGCATTCAGCATCACTATATCAAGGGAAATATTTGCTCTAACAAGGATATCTACATATATTTCCCGGCTGTCATGTAATTCATGTATATATAACAGTTTTGAAAAACATAGCTTGTCCAAAAGTGTTCTCTTGGTACAACTAACCTGGGTATGGGTAAGTTGAGTGTAGGGAAATGGTAAGTTGAGCCGGCTTGGGATAAGTGGGTCGTGGTGCTGGTAGGTCAAAGTTTAATTCATTGATTGGGTGTGTGCTATATTGTATATCTTAAATGTATGCCTAGATTCAGATTTACAATGAGTTTACAAACATTAGGAACACCATTCATGGACTCTACAAGGTGTGGAAAGCGTTCCACAGGGATGCTTGCCAATGTTGACTCCAATGCTTCCCACAGTTGTGTGAAGTGTTTTTTTTATTTTATTTTATTATTTTAAAGGGGTGTGAAGTTGGCTAGATGTCCTTTGGGTGGTGGACCATTCCTGAGTTACAACTGTTGAGTGTGAAAAAACCTAGCAATGTTGCAGTTCTTGACACTATCAAACCAGTGAACCTGGCAATATCTACCATACCCCGTTCAAAGGCACTTACATATTTTGTCTTGTCCATTCACTGTCTGAATGGCACACATACACAATATATGTCTCAGTCGTATCAAGGCTTAAAAATCATGCTTTAACCCTCCCCTTCATCTACACTGATTAAATGGGATTTAACAGGTGACATCAAGAAGGGATCATAGCTCTCACCTGGATTACCCTGGTCAGTCTATGTCATGGAATGAGCAGGTGTTTCCGAATGTTTTGTACACTAGATCTCTCTATTCAATATCACTTACCCTTCCATTTCTTGGCCAGTTGTCTGGGACAGGGAGGTTGCGTCAATGTGCCAGTACTATGCCCATGAAACTGGTCTGTGAGATTCTTGATATGCTTATCAAGCTCAGACCCCATGTCATCAGATAAGACCCTTATTGTGCCTCTGCCACTCTATCGCAGCCTGTCTTTCACACAGGTGCTGTACATTCATTTGGTGTCAATGTACCTCCTCAGTGTCATTCAGTCAATTTGCTCGTCCTTTGCTGCTGCTCAAATGGACTTCTTCACTTCCCTCACCTCATTGTTTGCTCCCTCAAGAACCTCAAGAGGGGCTAGACCCCTGCTTGTTTTACATTTGTATACACAGGGCACGATGATGTCCGCTCTATAACAATAAAAATGCATCTTTAGTTCATCTGCCTGACACAATACTATGCATATATTATGCATAAAACAGACAAAACCCAATCATAGTTTGTACAGTATGTGGTAGGGTGGCTATTGGCTCAACTTACCCCAAGGCAAACATCGTGACTATATTTGCCCACACAGCTACAAAAATGCACTTTCATGGAAGGTTTAGGACGTCATATCGTAGCTTATAGAGACCCCAACTGATGTATAAACCAATATTAAAACTATCTACGTTGGTTTAGATACAAGCATCATGAAACCTACAACATAACATATTCATTTTACTTTGTGAAAATCTGTTTTTTGGAACTAACTTACCACTTTTTCCATGCGGTTTCTTCCTTCACAGACTCCATGAAATGATGACCTCTTCCTAAATATTTATGGTCACATGATATATTTTGTGTATGGTTTCCTAGAAACAAGGGGTGGTTCATTTGACCCTTTGGCTCAACTTACCACACTCTCGCCCAACTCGTATGGTGAACTTGACCACAAGTTACCGAATTTGAAGAATTGTAAAAAGTAATCAAATATATAAGTATAACACAGAAAATATATATATATATATATATATAAATGGTAGACTAACAGGAAACGGTTATTTGTTCAAGAAAATACTATTCAATCTAATTGGAACAATCACAGGAGATTTCCAATACCCAGGCACAACTTGCAGGTAATATATAGACTGTATATATAGGTGTTCTAAAACTTTATATGTACAGCGCTGGAAAAAATGAAGAGACCACTATAAAATGACCAGTTTCTCTGGTTTTCCTATTTATAGGTATGTGTTTGGGTAAAATGAAAATGTTTGATTTATTCTATAAACTACAGACCACATTTCTCCCAAATTCCAAATAAAAACATTTTAATTTAAAGCAAGTGGACAATGACCCCAAGGATACTTCCAAAGTTGTGGCAAAACGGCTTAAGGACAACAAAGTCAAGGTATTGGAGTGGCCATCACAAAGCCCTGACCTCAATCCTATAGAACATTTGTGGGCAGAACCTAAAAAGCGTGTGCGAGCATGGAGGCCTACAAACCTGACTCAGTTACACCAGCTCTGTCAGGAGGAATGGGCCAAAATTCACCCAACTTATTGTGGGAAGCTTGTTGAAGGCTACCCGAAAGGTTTGCCCCAAGTTAAACAATTTAAAGGCAGTGCTACCAAATACTAATTGAGTGTATGTAAACTTCTGACCCACTAGGGAATGTGATGAAAGAAATAAAAGCTGAAATAAATCATTCTCTCTGCTATTATTCTGAAATAAAGTGGTGATCCTAACTGACCTAAGACAGGGCATTTTTACTAGGATTAAATGTCAGGAATTGTGAAAAACTGAGTTATATATTTATTTATTTATTTTTTATAAAATGAAAATAGAATCATATATGTATTTTTCTCTGCCATTTCTCAACTGGAAACCTCCAGTGTGTTCTTAGTCATTTTCCTGTTTCTATTAATGAGCTATTGTTGAGTATTTGTTCTGCATCCCAAATGGTTCCCAATGCCCCTTCGTGGTGCGCTACCTCTCGTCAGGAGAAAAAGGGGTTGAGGACAGGGGTTGATGCTTTTACACTCTCCAACTGGGTCGAAAATGTACATTCTTAAAAGTGTACAACAATATACAGGAAGTGATGATGTGATTGTATAGCCTTAAATAAAACTTACTCATTGTGGTTGAGCACTTCTTGCTTTTGAGGACGCTATAGAACATCTACGTCTGTTGAGACGCAGGCAAGGAATTCAACATGGTTTGAACAGACAGGCTCTTGCAATTCTATTTCCTTGAAAAGCAAATCATTTAAGTGCCAATAGTCTGAACACATGGACAAAAAACTAAAAAGTATATTAGTGGAACAGCATTTTGTTGTGTTAGGATGAGGGAAAACATCAATACAGTAAAGAAATGAATAGATTTCTGTTTAGAAAATGATCAGGAAACACAACCAATTATGGTTACAGTTCCACTCTGCCACCAGCTCTCAGTTTAACCCCACTATTATATAATGAATGTTTTTACTCTGAGAATTTAAATGTCATATTGGCCATTTGTCTGTGAGAATAAACTCTGTTGAACCCAAAAAGAACACTGTTGAGTCCAGAACATTGTTAATTCCAGGTCGCAGCTGTATGTGTGTGTGTGTGTGTGTGTTTGTGGCTAAATCCATGCCTACTTACTGTCCAATGAACATTAATAGACAGTGATACAGTATGCACCCCTTTGCTTAGGATGCTCCAACAGCCTCGAGGGCACCGAGAAAAGAAAACCAACTACTAAATATCTCATTAATTGACATTCATGGGGGGTCACCGGGTGGCTGTGCGTTGGTGGTGCTGACATTTTAATCTGGAGTCAGACTAAGGTTGCATCCCAAATGGCACCCTGTTCCCTTTATAGTGCACTACGTTTAACTAGCGCCCTTTGGGCACCTATAACTGCAGACATCTGGAGTTAATATCTAGACCAGAGCCATTCCGCCCTAAGCCACAATGTGAGAATTATTCATGCATTGATTGGTGTTCCATTGATAACCTGATACTCAGCCATACTCTGCAGAGTGGAGAGGATACTGTCGAGCTATCTTTCCCTCCCTCCCTCCGTCCCTCGCTCCCTTCCCCTGACCCTTTCTCCCTCACTCTATCCCTCCTTCCCGCAGATGGAAGTGTGATTTCAGCAATACCCAGAACCATGATATCCAGGTTTAATTTATGTCTTGAGGCTCTTCTAAATTATGCACTTACACACAGTGATCTGGTTGGGATGTGTGTGTGTGCATGCATGTGTGCACTTGCAAGTGTATACACTAGTGCCTGTGTGTGTGTGTGTGTGTGTGTGTGTGTGTGTGTGTGTGTGTGTGTGTGTGTGTGTGTGTGTGTGTGTGTGTGTGTGTGTGTGTGTGTGTGTGTGTGTGTGTGTGTGTGTGTGTGTGTGTGTGTGTGTGTGTGTGTGTGTGTGTGTGCGTGTGTGCGTGTGCGTGTGCGTGTGCGTGTGTGTGTGAGAGCGAGAGCATAGCACTCAGGCTTCCCCTTGAAATGAAGAGCTGTGGTGTGACATGATGACTATTGATGTGATGTGATATGCTCATTGACTCTCCTGACCTCGGAGGAGAAATCACGCCTTGTATTTCTGCTGCCATTAGTTCACATCCTGGAATAGAAACAAACACATATTCCATGAATCCAGACCAATGAACTAACACGAACAGATGAATCTGGTCTCATACACACTGAAGTTGTACAACTGATGTACAACACATTTGGCACCCAACCGTTGTGATACAACAGAGAGTTTTTCTGCACAAAGTAATTACACAAGTGTTGTGGCGAGGGAGACACCGCACAATGATTGGGTAAAAATGTTTGCGTAGACAAACTCTCCATTGTATCACAACCATGGCGTCAAATTCATTGTACATCAGTAGTACAATCTGAGTGTGTACGTTGACATTAAATCCACAGTAGAATTTGGCATTAGAGGGAAGAATATTGAATGTGGTAGAGAAGTGTTTTTGTTGGTTTCTTAGATTCATTTGTTTATTCTCAAAGTAATTAACAAGGTCTTTACTGAATCATGATGCTGACAATCTTCACTTAAGTGAAACTCGTGTGTAATGTTACAGCGTTACTACACGGGTCTAAGAGCAATGAAATGAAAAGTGCTGTTATCAAGACTCTTCACTGCGTGTGTCTGTATCCAAATGAGCAGCGTGTGCTGACTTGGTGGTTAGAAGCTGAAGTGCATTATAAGAACAACGTTTGTATGTCATACATCCTAGCAGAAACAGTTCAGGTGAAGGAGGAGATTGCTACACCAATCACTCTCCCCCGCCAGCAGGCATCTCAAGTGGATTAATTCTGCTAGGTGAGACGACTGACACAGGGTGTGTCACAAATGGCACCCTATTCCCTATATACGGTAGTGCACTACTTTTGACCAGGGCCCGAAGGACTCCGGTCAAACGTAGTGCACTGTTAGGGAATAGGGTGTCATTTGGGAATCAGACGGTGATCCCACTCTGGCAGTAAATGGCATTTCACTAAGCGTAGGACGTATTCCCGCAGCCAACCTTATCCTGCCTTATCCTCCACAGACTGCATTAAAATGGGAAAATAAAGTCCAGACTCATTACAGCGCTGTCCTTGACAGTGTGTGCGTACGCACCTTGAAGAGCATGTCACGCTTAAGTAGTTTTAATAGAGGCTAATCTATTTAAGACAAGGATTTAACATCACCAAGCTGGTTATAGTGTGTGTATGGCACAGACAGATAGATACTAATAATGGTGTTGGGAGTCATTGAATAAAAGTTAGACAGGGGTATGGGCTGTGTCCCTTTTGTATTGCAATACTTTTTATTTTCTGAAAAGTAGGGCACTATATAGGGAATAGGGTACCATATCGGACGCACATGGTATTTATAATTTATCCTGTTGTCTGAAGTTATTGATTAAGATGATCCGTCTCCTGTCGGCCAGGGAAAATTATTTTGAGATCAAAGTCAAAAGATTCTCATGTAAAATTGAAGAGGTGGGTAGAAACAGACCTGCATGATAATATCCTCCCTATTCATAGAGTAAAGCTAAGATATCTAACCAGTCATGTTGGGGATTTATTATGGGAATGAGGTGTATTATAGCCTATGTGAATTTGTCAGTTTTCATTAAGAATTCACCCCATGATCTCAATTTGATCACCCTTTTGCAGGAGAACATTCCTGCAATTCCCCACATTTTAAACTTGTGGTGTATGTGAGGTTTAAAAAGGCTCCTGAAGCTTGTAATTTCATCTTTGAAATTTCAGACTTGATTTTCCTTTATGAACACTGTATCAACCCCTACAAAAATGTCCATAAATTATAATCTACATAATAATTCACATTTCCTGTTGATGCAGGATTATTTTACTGGCTCAAATTAAGGTCCTAAATCTGTGCATGGTAATAATGTTTTTTTTTGGTGTGCAGATTTCATATGGTAAAATGTATTTTGTACATTTTGTGTTTGTAGACTGATATAGTTTGGGTTTCTTCTGAGTTGTACACTCTAAAATCTCATGTTTTGATTTAAAAAAGCAGTTCTGAGTTCTTGAAGATGTGTGATTGATCCACGGTATGTATGAACACAGCGTTCAGCGACTCCTGTGGCGGGCCAGGCACAATACATCCCTGACATGCTCACCAGGTGTACGGTTTTTCCTCCGACACGTTGGTGCGGCTGGCTCCCGAGTTACACGGGCGGGCAATGTGTCAAGAAGCAGTGCGGCTTGGCTGGGTCGTGTTTTCGGAGGACGCACAGCTCTCGACCTTCGCCTCTCCCGAGTCAATACGGGAGTTGCAGCGATGAGACAAGACTGGAAATCACGAAATTGGGGAGAAAAAGGGGTCAAAATAAATAATACACATCAAAATAAAAAAGAGATGATCTCTGAATATTTCCAGAGAGACAGACTGGTATCATAAACTAGACGTAACATCTCCGGGTTGGGAAAGAAGTTGCCCTGTGCTCTTGCTTTCTGCTCTGCATGCAGCAGGAGAAGTTGCCAACCTGCCTTGTGTCACTACCAGAGGAAATAGCTTGTCTGCTAAGCGGCTAGGCCACATATTTAGATATTGATTACAGCCTATTGTCGCCCCCTTGGAGATCAGGCTAAATTACCCTACTCTTAATTGGGACTTGCACTTAAGTAGAGCTACTCTGCTGTGAGGGGAGATTTAAAATTCCATTAGCGTCAAATCAATGACAGCACTGCTCTGCACTCAGCAGTGAGAGAGCAGCGTCTGGAAGACGGGCCTCGTCTGATCCGCGTCCAAAATGTTTCAAGGTAATTGAGGATACGAATGACTCAGTGGCAGCAGAGTGATTGAAACCAGTGGCTCGCTAATTACAGAGAGAAGCTGTCTGAAATAGCACCTTATTCCCTCATTCCGATGGGCCCTGGTCAAAAGTAATGTAGTATATAGGGAATAGGGGACCATTTGGGACGCATCCCAAGCTGAGCTCTAGGAGGAAGGTCCTCACTCATTCACGGGAGGAGGGAAATATATATGAGCCTCATGGACTGTAATTACAGATGATTGCAGATCATTATTTCTCCACTGTAAAGTTCATATATTTATAGAGACTAAATGTCATTAATGGCCCTTGAGTTACCTTCACAGGTCTTTAAATATTCTAGCTGATGCCTTGCTATGACAGATATAGTCCCTGTGTAGCGTGCTACATTTGACCATAGCCCTATGGGGCATTTGAGACACAGTAATAATCTCACTTGTAACTGTCTGTAGTATTATTTGCTAAGCAAATACATCTCAGTAAGCAAGGCATGTTTTACAGTGACAACAAAACACACACGTACAGGATTATGAATAGATTCCCTCAGTCTAAAAACAAATCTCCTGTCAGCTACACAAGACTAAGATCAGTGCTTACTCTGTGTTCTTCAGGTCACAGACACAGACGCATAAGGTTAAGCCCTGCACTGTTAGACCATCTGTTGCTGTCTTTTTGTGAATATGAAGAGCACAATGATATAATCATGACGCTCAGTGTCATAAACCTCACTCCTCTTCTTCGAGGTGACCTCCATCTGTCCATCTGTCTTTATCTCCATCTCTCTTTATCTTTATCTCGCCATCCCAGGAAAAGAACAAGGTCTCATCTTGGATTTATTTTACACTTCATTTCCTGATGAAGTGGAGCTCACGACTCATCTCATCTTTCTGCTTCCAAAATGGTACCCTCTTCCCTATATTGTGCACTACTTTTGACCAGGGCCCATACTGTAGGGCTCTGTCAACAGTAGTACACTATGAAAGGAACAGGGTGCCATTTGGGACGCCGACTTAGACCCAGATTGGCTGAAGAAACATTATGCTAATGTCTCCATGGTCTACGGGTCTGGAGGAGAGTTGGAAGAGAGGCACACTTTAATGATGTGACCTATACTCTCTTATAGAAGCTCTCTTAAAGGGCAATCAATTACTTATATAAAAATAACCATACAGAATCCTGCGAAAAAGGGGTCTAAAAACAGTTACTGCATTATTTTACATAATAGGGGGAGCATTTAAGTGTGATTCACCACAGGCCAAAATATAGTTGTAAACTTCACCATCTATATCTTTGTAGCTTGAAACCCCCTGAATGGGGGTATATTGCAGGTTGAGGACAAGGGTAAGTTACTGTTTCCCAATGCATGACTTTGGCACAATACTGGTAGAGGAAATACATTTGATCGATAATAATGAAAATGAAGCATAATACCTCGCTCCAGCTACTAACCTGTGTTTCAGCTCACTCACAATGGTCCAGTTCAACATCAATGGAAGCCACACCTTCCTCTGCTCTAACATCAACAAAACAAGGACCACTGGTAGGAAATCACATGGTTAAATATTCAGTACAACTCAACACTGACTGTCACTGTGGAAGCATTACAACTTGGAGAAGATTGACTGGCATGGAGCTTACGTCTAAAGTGTTTGTCTTTCTGAAAAGAAGTAAGAGTTCAACCAGTTACTGAGTGACAGAAACGGCATGTCTTGACGTTGTAATTGTTACCACCCTAAGCTTTTCTCTGTTCCCATTGTGGCTATATGCCTGTGAGTGTCAGGGTGCATTTTCCTTTTAGTAACCAGTATAGTTCCTTTATAGTTGTCACAGGAACCCTGATCACTATTTATTCCCAATGGAATTCAGATGTGAGGAAATGAGAGTGAATTAAACCAGTGTTCTCACTGATGGGTACATTGTGGGTATTATGGACCAGGGCTGGTACTGAGGTAAGTAGCCTATAGTTAAGACATACAATAGACTCACTCAGGAGAGGTTTGAAACTCTTGTACATTAGGCCACAAAGTCGTACTAAGGCCAGATTTCAATAAAAAACACGTTGCTGACAAGCTTATCACAATGGACTTTTAACGGTAATTTATGCCCGCTTCGACCTCTGCAGCGTTTACCATGAATGCGATGTCACGAACGGCAGAGAAATTGCCTTAATAAAAAGGCGCTTTGTTAGTAGTGTAGTGTGCAGCACTGCAACAAGCTTTTTAATGAATTCTGGCCATGGTGCCACCACTGTGGTGCAGTGGTTTCGTCCAAAATCACAAAAAGTGCTGTCTATCTCTGCCTGGTTATGCCATTACTCTCCATTAGAGAGAAAAACACAGAAAGACCTGTTTCAGCCATCCATCACACAGCTCTCTATAAGGGACGGAACGACAGATGTGGTCTGAGTAGCTTCATCCAAACTCCTCTGCTCTCAACATGGCAGACGTATCTTTCAGATGAGATGATCATGGTATCATGGAGACATACAGCCTTCATCACAATATATCCATAATGTGAGTACTATAGACCCAGGTTGCATCTGAAATTGCACCCCATTGCCTACATAGTGCACTTCTTTTGTTGAATAGAGCCCATTGGCCCTTGTCAAAAGCAGTGCACTATAGAGTGAACGGGGTGTCATTTCAGACACAGCCCTAATGTGATGATTCCCTTCTGGTAATTGATATTCTGCTACAGTAATACTGAGCAAGAAGCATCTTGTCCCTGAACCGAAATACAGTCATATTGGAAACAATCACCTGATATGTTACACTTAGAGAGAAACAGACAGGAGGAGGAGGAGGAGAAGGAAGAAGAAGAGGTTGAGACTTGCTGCTATCAGACAAGCTGTGGGTCCATTATCACTTCTCTCCTTCACAGCCATGTGTCACCTGCCCTTTTCCACTAGTCTGGGTATTGATCATTCTGCACAGATGGGGGAACAAACCTCAACCCAAGGTGACTCAGGAGAAATGGGAAGCGCTCTTAAGAACAAATACATCTTATGTGTTTCAAATGAACTCAAGACATGTTTAATTGAATTTGTGTACTAAGCAAATTGCTTTGGGAGGGATATCCTGGCAAAGTGTAATGACATGATTGCTTCTGCTTCAAGTCATCTGAGAACAACTAGGTCCCTTAACAACAGTGTCTCTTAGAACAAGTAGGAGAGACACCAGCTAATGGCTTTCTTATTCTATTAGTCATACGGCAGCATACTTTACTGTACATAATGGAATATTATAGTTAACAGATACGTACTGTTGGAACCTGCTTGTTTGTTTGCATGTATTTGTATTTGTATTTATTATGGATCTCCATTAGCTGCTGCCAAGGCAGTTTTCTTGGGGTCCAGCAAAATGAAGGCAGTTATACATTTTTTTTAAACATTACAATACATGTATAATAGATTTCACAACATATTAAGTGTGTGCCCTGAGGCCCCTACTCTACTACCACATATATACAACACAAAATCCATATGTACGTGTGTGTATAGTGTGTATGTTATCGTGTCTTCGTATGCATGTGTCTGTGCCCATGTTTGTGTTGCTTCACAGTCCCCGCTGTTCCATATGGTGCGTTTTTGTCTACTTTATAAATCTAATTTTACTGCTTACAAGAGTTACTTGATGTGGAATGTTCCATGTCGTCATAACTCTATGTAGTACTGAGCAGTAGTACTGTGCACCTCCATAGTCTGTTCTGGACTTGGGGACTGTGAAGAGACCTCTGGTGGCACGTCTTGTGGGGTATAAATGGGTGTTCGAGCTGTGTACCTGTAGTTCAAACAGACAGCATGCATTCAAAATGTCAATACCTCTCACAAATTCAAGTAGTGATGAAGCTAATCTCTCCTCCACTTTGAGCCAGGAGATACTGATATGCATATTATTAATGTTAGCTCTCTGTGTACATCCAAAGGCCAGCTGTGCTGCCCTGTTTTTGAGCCAATTGCCAAGTCCTTCGTTGTTGTCAGGGGTGTGTACCGGAGGCGAAGTCAGGTGCAGGAGAGCAGAGTGTAATAAACAGGCCCACTTTAATTAAGGTCCAAATATGACAGCACATAAGAACAATAACGTGCCAAAAACACGGAACATAGCAAAAGTATAGCGCCTGACAAAATCAATAAACAATTACACATAAAGACATGGTGGGGAACAGAGGACTAAATACATGCAGTAATTATGGAATGAAAACCAGGTGTGTAATGGAACAAGACAAAACAAATGGCTGTATGAGAAATGGAGCCCGAACAAGGAGAGGAGCCAACTTCGGTGGAAGTCGTGACATTGGTGGCACCAGACCACACAACTGAACTGTAGTCCAGGTGCGACAAAACTAGAGCCTGTAGGACCTGCCTTGTTGATAGTGCTGTTAAGAATGCAGATCAGCGCTTTATTATGGACAGACTTCTCCCCAGTCTAGCTACTGTTGTATCAATATGTTTTGACCATGACAGTTTACAATCCAGGCTTACTTCAAGCAGTTTAGTCTCCTCAACTGGCTCAATTACCACATTATTAATTCAAATATTTAGTTGAGATTTAGCTTCTCAAAGCCAGGAATAACTTTTTGGGGGATTGCCATAGGGGAATAACTTTTGCTTCCCTCCAGGCCTGAGGGCACACACTTTCTAGTAGGCTTAGATAGAAGATATGGTAAATAAGAGTGGCAATATCATCCGCTATTACCCTCAGTCATTTTCCATCCAAGTTGTCAGACCCGGTGCCTTGTCATTGTTGATAGACAACAATAATTGTTTCACCTCTTCCACACTTACTTTACAGAATTCAAAATTACAATGCTTGTCTCTCATAATTTGGTCAGATATACTTGGATGTGTAGTGTCAGCGTTTGTTGCTGGCATGTTATGCCTAAATTTGCTAATCTTGCCAATTAAGAAACAAGTAGTGGGCAATATCAGTGGGTTTTGTGATGAGTGAGCCATCTGATACAATGAATGATGGAGTGGAGTTTGCCTTTTTGACGAAAATGTCCTTCAAGGTGCTCCAAAGCTTTTCACTATTATTAGATATATAATTGATATTTATTTCATAATGTAGATTTTTCTTATTTTTCTTCAGATTAGTCACATGATTTCTCAATTTGCAGTACGTTTGCCAATTGGTTGTACAGCCAGGCCTTATTTGCCATTTATTTTGCCTCTTCTCTCTCAGCCATACAATTTTTCCTCATCAATCCACAGGGATTTCATAGTTTTTACAGTAATTTTCTTAATAATGGGTGCATGCTTATTAGTAACTGGGATAAGCAATTTCATAAATGTGTCAATGGCAGCATCTGGTTACTCCTCATTACACACCATGGACCAACAAATACTCTTTACATCTACAACATAGGCATCGCTACAAAACTTATTGCATGGCCTCTTATACAATATATTAGGCCTAGCCTTTGGCACATTGGTTTTCCTAGATATGGCTACTATATTGTGATGTCTACATCCGAAGAATGTGGATACTGCTTTCAAACAAATTTCTGCAGCATTAGTAAAGACGTGATCAATACTTATTGATGATTTCATTCCTGTGCTGTTTGTAACTACCCTGGTAGGTTGACTGACAACTTGAACCAGGTTGCAGGCACTAGTTACAGTTTGAAGATTTCTCTTGAGTGGACAGCCTGATGAAAACCAGTCAATATTTAAATCACCCAGAAAATATACCTCTCTTTTGATATCACATACAGCATTTCACACATATTATCCAGATACTGACTGTTAGCACTTGGTGGTCCATAGCAGCATTCCCACCAGAATGGGCTTAAGGTGAGACAGATGAACCTGTAGCGATATTACTTCAACAGTATTTAACATGAGATCCTCTCTAAGCTTTACAGGAATGTGGTTCTGAATATAAACAGCCACACCTCCACCTTTAGCACTTCTGTATTTTCTGAAGATCTTATAACCATGAATTGCTACCACTGTATCAAGGTATTATCTAAGTGAGTTTTAGAATAATATGAATGTCACCTGTTACTAGCAAGTTATTGATTTCATGAACCTTGTTTGTTAATGTGCGCTATTTGTAACACTTTTCTGGGATGCTTGAATGTTTTTATTGCTTTACTGGGGAAGCTTAGCGGAGGTAGACATGCTCTGGTTATTTATGTTAGTGCAGTGTGAGCTGCACACAGTGGACTTCCTGATTGGGCACACCACCTCAGTGCTAACAGTATAACAGTATAACTCATGGTTCATAAGCATAGGGTTACTGCATGCAATAGCTGTAGGATCAGCAGAGACATTCAGGGCAGCAAGAGGGACATGAATTAGGATACTTAGATTATGTCTTCCAACGCCCCTGTGATAATGTGCATTTGCTGAAGCATACCTTCACTCCTGACGTCATTTCCGGTCACAACTTGTGGACTTGTTTATGTGCTGTTGGGAGTTTTCTTGCTAGCGTTACTTTGCTACCTGCCAACTTTACGTTTTTTCTTTTAATTGACTGTTTATATTTTTATTTTTTCCCTCGCTCAACTTTTTCACCCTGGATGCTTTATCTGGACATGGTTCTACAGGACCTCCAACAGCTAAAGCTTAGTAGCAACATTAACATGATGCCTTCTAATTGCAGTCGCTTCAGCTTCAGACGCAATCATTAGGCAAGGGTCATTTAATTGAAGGAAAGGATGAAACAGCGTCTGTGCCACAAATAAGTACAGATAGTAGTATAAATCTCCTCACACAGTCGCCGCAGCCTAACAATTTTCTCTTGGGTTCTAGAAGGAAATGCTGTAGGAATGCTCAACCGGTGTCACTCATTCAGCCGACAGAAACTTTCAACCGGTTCTCCCTATTAAGCAATGAGTCGGAGTCAGAGGCCGAGCCTTCTCTGGTCTCTCCTCCACCCGTTATGGGGTCTGAGATGCCGAAGCCTCCCACCATTAGCTCTGACAAATTGAAAACCCGATTACCCGCAGTATTAGACTTAAAAAGAATCATCCAGCGATCATACACTGTTTACCAGGGGGCAGGGCTACCGACGTTAAGGCTAATCTGAAGATGGTGCTGGCTAAGGCTAAAACTGGCGAATGTAGTGTAACGGCTTTCTTGTGGTGAAGGAGAGTCGGACCAAAATGCAGCGTTGTGATGATTCATGTTATTTTAATAAAGGAAAAACCTATACATGAAAAACTGCCAAAATAATTAAAATGTGAAAACCTAAACAGTCCTATCTGGTGCAAACACAGAGACAGGAACAATCACCCACAAACACACAGTGAAACCCAGGCTACCTAAATATGGTTCCCAATCAGAGACAATGACTAACACCTGCCTCTGATTGAGAACCATATCAGGCCAGACATAGAAATAGACAAACAAGACATCCAACATAGAATGCCCACTCAGATCACACCCTGACCAACCAAAACATAGAAACATACAAAGTAAACTATGGTCAGGGTGTGACATGTAGAGAGTATAGGGATATTGTTATCCACGTTAGCACCAACGATTTTAAGCTGTAAAAGTCAGAGGTCACCAAGTGCAACATTGCGGCAGTGTGTAAATCAGCTAGAAAGATGTGTCGGCTTCAAGTAATTGTCTCTGGTCCCCTCCCAGTTAGGGGGAGTGATGAGCTCTACAGCAGAGTCTCACAACTCAATCGCTGGTTGAAAACTGTTTTCTACCCATCCCAAAAGATAGAATTTGTAGATAATTGGCCCTCTTTCTGGGACTCACCCACAAACAGGACCAAGCCTGGCCTGCTGAGGAGTGATGGACTCCATCCTAGCTGAAGGGGTGCTCTCATCTTATCTATGAACATAGACGGCTCTATCTCCTATAGCTCCACAATGACATAGGGTGCAGGCCAGGCAGCAGGCTGTTAGCCAGCCTGCCAGCTTAGTGGAGTCTGCCACTAGCACAGTCAGTGTAGTCAGCTCAGCTATCCCCACTGAGACCGTGTCTGTGCCTCAATCTAAGTTGGGCAAAACTAATGGCGGTGTTCACCTTAGCAATCTCGCTAGAATAAAGCCCTCCTCCATTCCTGTCATTATTGAAAGAGATTGTGATATCACACATCTCAAAATAAGCCTGCTTAATGTTAGATCCCTCACTTCCAAGGCAGTTATAGTCAATGAACTCATCTTGATGTGATTGGCCTGACTGAAACATGGCTTAAGCCTGATGAATTTACGGTGTTAAATGAGGCCTCTCCTCCTGGTTACACTAGTGACCATATCCCGCAATGGCGGAGGTGTTGCTAACATTTACGATACAAATTTTTATTTACAAACTGTGTTTTTGTCCTTTGAGCTTCTAGTCATGAACTCATTCAGCCTATTCAATCACTTTTTATAGCTACTGTTTACAGGCCTCCTGGGCCGTATACAGCGTTCCGCACTGAGTTCCCTGAATTCCTATCGGACCTTGTAGTCACGGCAGATAATACTCACATTTTTGGTGACTTTAATATTCACATGGAAAAGTCCACAGACCCACTATAAAAGCTTTTCTGAACCATCATCAACTCAGTGGGTTTTGTCCAACATGTCTCCGGACCTACTCACTGTCACAGTCATACTCTGACCTAGTTCTGTCCTGTGGAATAAATATTGTGGATCTTAATGTTTTTCGTCATAATCCTGGACTATCGAACCACCATTTTATTAGTTTGCAATCGCAACAAATAGTCTGCTCAGACCCCAACCAAGGATCATCAAAAGCCGTGGTATAAATTCTAAGACAAGCCAAAGATTCCTAGATGACCTTCCAGACTCCCTCCACCTACCCACGGATGTCAGAGTACAACAATCGGTTAACCACCTAACTGAGGAACTTAATTTAACCTTGCTTAATACCCTAGATGCAGTCACACCCCTAAAAACAAAAAACATTTGTCATGAGAAACTAGCTCCCTGGTATACAGAAAATGACTTGGTGCTGCCTATCTTGGCCAGGACGCTATTGAAAAATAGATTTTAAATCTCAATGAGCCCTTCCTGGTTAAATAAAGGTTAAATAAAATAAATAAACATACCCGAGCCCTGAAGCAAGCTTCCAGAAAATTGGAACGGAAAGTCTTTAGATTAGTCTAAAGTCTTTAGATTAGCTTGGAAAGACAGTTTATTTTTATTTATTTTTCTTTCAGCTTTATTTAATCAGGTAGGCCAGATGAGAACAAGTTCTCATTTACACCTGCGACCTGGATAAAGCAAAGCAGTGAGGCCCAAACAACAACACAGAGTTACACATGGAATTAACAAACACACAGTCAATAACACAATAGGAATAAAATGGGGGGAAAAGTACCGTGCAGTATCGAAGAGCCCTCACTACTGCTCGATCATCCTATTTTTCCAACTTAATTGAGGAGAATAAGAACAATCCTAAATGTATTTCTGATACTGTCGCAAAGCTAACTAAAAAGCAGCATTACTCAAGAGAGGATGGTTTTCACTTCAGCAATGAAAAATTCAAAACTTCTTTGACGAAAAGATCATGATCATTAGAAAGCAAACTCCTCTTCGGAATCGGACTCCTCTTTAAATCTGCGTATTTCTCCAAAGCTCAGTTGTCCTGAGTCTGCACAAAGCTTCAAAGAACCTAGCATCCATGGAGACTCTCAAGTTTTTTAATACTATATCTCTTGACACATTGATGAAAATAGTCATGGCCTCTAAACCTTCAAGCTGCATACTGGACCCTATTCCAACTAAACTACTGAAAGAGCTGCTTCCTGTGCTTGGCCCTCCTATGTTGAACATAGTAAACAGCTCCCTATCCACCGGATGTGTACCAAACTCACTAAAAGTGGCAGTAACAAAGCCTCTATTGAAAAAGCCAAACCTTGACACAGAAAATATAAAAAACTATCGGCCTATATCAAATCTCCCAAACATCTAAAAGATATTAGAAAAAGCTGCTGCACAGCAACTCACTGCCTTCCTGAAGACAAACAATGTATAGGTAATGCTTCAGTCTGGATTTAGACACCATCATAGCATTTCTCCACTGGGATTCTCTGCCTCTAACCCTACTACGGGGGCTGAGTCTTACTCGGCCTTGTCTCAGGGTAGTAAGTTGGTGGTTGAAGATATCCCTCTAGTGGTGTGGGGGCTGTGCTTTGGTAAAGGGTGTGGGGTTATATCCTGCCTGGTTGGTACTGTCCGGGGGTATAGTCGGACGGGGCCACAGTGTCTCCCGACCTCTCATGTCTAAGCCTCCAGTAATTATGCTGCAATAGTTTATGTGTCGGGGGGCTAGGGTCAGTCTATTATATCTGGAGTATTTCTCCTGTCCTATCCTGTGTCCTGTGTGAATTTAAGTATGCTCCCTCTAACTCTCTCTTTCTCTTCTCTTGGAGGACCTGAGCCCTAGGACGATGCCTCAGGACTACCTGGCCTGATGACTCCTTGCTGTCCCCAGTCCACCTGGTCGTGCTGCTGCTCCAGTTTCAACTGTTCTGCCTGCGGCTATAGAACCCTGACTTGTTTACCGGATGTGCTACCTTGTCCCGGACCTGCGGTTTTCGACTCTCTCTATCTCTACCGCACCTGCTTTCTCTAACCCCGAATGATCGGCTATGAAAAGCCAACTGACATTTACTCCTGAGATTGCTGACTTGTTTCACCCTCCACAATCACTGTGATTATTATTATTATTTGACCCTGCTGGAATGCTTGAACATCTTGGTCATATACTGTTATAATCTCCACCCGGAACTGCCAAAAGAGGACTGGTCACCCCTCAGAGTCTGGTTCCTCTAGGTTTTTTTTCTAGGTTCCTGTCTTTCTAGGGAGTTTTTCCTAGCCACCATGCTTCTACATCTGCATTGCTTGCTGTTTGGGGTTTTAGGCTGGGTTTCTGTATAGCACTCAGCTGATGTAAAAAGGGGTTTATACATACAATTGATTGATTATGACAACTCAGCTGTCACGACTTCCGCAGAAGTCTGTCCCTCTCCTTGTTCGGGCGGCATTCGGCGGTCGACATCACCGGTCTTCTAGCCATCGCTGATCCACCTTTCATTTTCCATTGGTTTTGTCTTTGTTTTCTACACACCTGGTTTTCATTCCCCAATTACATGTTCATGTATTTAACCCTCTGTGTCCCCCATGTTTTTTTGTGCGTTATTGTTTCTATGTTCCTTATCGGTACATGATGGCTGTTTTTTTGACGGGTGCTGTTTTCACCTGAGCGTAATATATTTGCGGTTTGTATTTGGTCAAGTGTGTTTGTTACCTTGTGCCTTTATTTTTGAGAAAGTATGTTGCTCACTCATTTTGATCTCCTGCGCCTGCACCAGCTACACTCACCTTCTGACATCAGCGACACAATTGTAGGGATTAAATGAGCTGGGCTTGGGTCAGATCCCAAACACATGGATTAAAAGTTATTAGATTTGGTAAGTGGGCTCCTATAAGATCATTTACAGTTTCCACCCAGCGATGTTACAGTATTGATGTCAACACCTTTGAAAGAAAAAAATATTTGTGGAGCTACAGCACAGCCATGTGAAGAAAATAAAGAGAATTGCATACTGTGATACAGTACGTGTGTATGTGTGTGTGTGTGTGTCTGTGTGTGATTCTGGTCATGTACAGTACAGGGGATGTGGTTTCCAGAACATCAAATAGGTTACAGGTTGGAATAATTGGATACCCGCCCAACACCCCCACTGGCCCCCCACCCTGCTCCCTCTCAACGCTTCTCCACCCTCTATCCGCAGCCCCCAGCCTCCTCCATACCCCCATCCAATTTCCCCTTGTGCTAGGGTTACAGGAATAGACACCTCACACCTCAACCTCGTTTAGGTACACTTATATACTTTTTTCAGAGCTGAGCTGACACCTGTCTTCTCCATTAAAGAAAGAAATCAGCCCTTCATATTCTAAAAATATGTGGCAAGAATGTAACTGATATAACTACCGCACCGCTGCTCTATAATTAATGTGGTCACAATTACAGCTGGAGAGAGAAATCTGATGTTCTCTCTCTCCACTTTCTCTCTTTCTCTCTCTCTCTCTCTTGTTCGCTCGCTCCTTCTCTTTCTGAAGCATATTCCTAACTAGCAACCCGATCATCCCAGGGAGAGCTGTGAAAATAAAAATAGAAACACAGTATCAAACGTTCAAACCGACGCCATTAGAGATCTGACAGCTGCCGACAGTAATTAGCTGTCAAACGGCTCTCTCCATGCTGCTATAGAAACCTACCGTATACCTTCCTATCAACAGTTCAATATCATCTAGTATTGTCGCTATAGAAACCTATCGTATACCTTCCTACCAACAGTTCAATATCATTTTGTATTGTTGCTATAGAAACCTACCGTATACCTTCCTATCAACAGTTCAATATCATCTAGTATTGTTGCTATAGAAACCTACCGTATACCTTCCTACCAACAGTTCAATATCATCTAGTATTGTTGCTATAGAAACCTACCGTATACCTTCCTACCAACAGTTCAATATCATCTAGAATTGTTGCTATAGAAACCTACCGTATACCTTCCTACCAACAGTTCAATATCATCTAGTATTGTTGCTATAGAAGCCTACCGTATACCTTCCTATCAACAGTTCAATATCATCTAGTATTGTTGCTATAGAAACCTACCGTATACCTTCCTACCAACAGTTCAATATCATCTAGTATTGTTGCTATAGAAACCTACCGTATACCTTCCTACCAACAGTTCAATATCATCTAGTATTGTTGCTATAGAAACCTACCGTATACCTTCCTATCAACAGTTCGATATCATCTAGTATTGTTGCTATAGAAACCTACCATATACCTTCCTACCAACAGTTCAATGTCATCTAGTATTGTTGCTATAGAAACCTAAGTACACGCAAAACACCAGTCTCAACGTCAACAGTTAAAAGGTGACTCCGGGATGCTGCCCTTCTGTGTTCTTTTTCCCATCTTAATCTTTTCTTTTTATTGGCCATTCTGAAATATGGCTTCTTTTTTTTGCAACTCCCGGTGTCGCCTCTTCACTGTTGACGTTGGGACTGGTGTTTTGCAGGTACTGTTTAATGAAGCTGCCTGTTGAGGACTTGTGAGGCGTCTGTTTCTCAAACTAGACACTCTAATGTACTTGTCCTCTTGTCCTCGCACTCCTCTTTCTATTCTGGTTAGGGCCAGTTTGCGCTCTTCTGTGAAGGGAGTAGTACATAGCTTTGTACGAGATTTTCAGTTTCTTGGCAATTTCTCGCAAAGAATAGCCTTTTTTTCTCAGAACAAGAATAGACTGATGAGTGTCAGAAGAAAGTGCTTTGTTTCTGACCATTTTGAGCCTGCAATCAAATACACAAATGCTGATGCTCCAGATACTCAACTAGTCTTAAGTAGGCCATTGCTTCTTTAATCAGGACAACACTTTTCAGCTGTGCTAACATAATTGCAAAAGGGTTTTCTAATGATCAATTAGCCTTTTAAATTATAAACTTGGATTAGCTAACACAACGTGCCATTGGAGCACAGGAGTGATGGTTTCTGATAATGGGCCTCTGTACGCCTTTGTAGATATTCCATAAAAAATCAGCTGTTTCCAGCTACAATAGCCATCTACAACATTAGCAATATCTGGTTAACACTATTTCTGATCAATTTGATGTTATCATAATGGACAAAAAAAGGACATTTCTAATTGACCCCAAACTTCTGAACGGTGGTGTATGGCCAGTCTTAACAAGCGAGCGGCAGTAGATATTCTGTCATGTTGTGAATGCTGATACTTATCTGTCTGGGAGTCTCTTTTGGCATCCCAAATGGCATCCTGTTCCCTTCATAGTGCACTACATTTGATCAAGACCAATAACGATCTTGTCAAAAGAAGTGAACTGAATAGGCAATAGGGTGCCATTTGGGATGCAGCATCTGGCTTTTCTGAGAAAGGTGGTTACCAACATTTACTCAAAGCCATCAGTAATGCTTCAGATTCTTAAAGAAGTATCACAATTAGGAAGTTTGCTGATGACATATGTGACACACTGCAGATAATAGTATTTGTTTATCATAGGAACACTATATTCAATGGAAAAGTCCGTTTTTAGTCACACAGACCTTTGTCAGAGAATTATCCTGAATATCGAAATACAAACTTGATTTTGTGTCTGACACTGGTAGGATCTGTCCATGTACCATGTATGGATTACAAGTATTATGCATTAACATTGAACCCACACATGGTTAGAGGCATTTATATTGACTGGATGGGTGTTTCTGCTTTGTTTTAAGTGATGATATTCATACATAATTCAACCATCAGGTTTGACACACACACACACACACGCACACACACACACACACACACACAGACACGCACGCACGCACACACACACACACAGAGCAGAATCTGCCAGCTGTGGTCCATGTCACCGTCCTGTCAGAAAAGGATCCATCAATAATCTCATTAACATTCTAAAGGCTTGTCCCAAACGGCACTGTATTCCCTGTATAGTGCACAATATTTGACCAGACGTAGTGCATTATATTGGGAATAGCTTACCATTTTGGATACACCCTAAGATTTAGAAGATGAAAATTATGCTACGCTGAATTAGACTGGGATTGGTTACTCCAGTTGAATTAGCCACCGCGTGGTACTGGGTGGACTGACACACACACACACACACACACACACACACACACACACACACACACACACACACACACACACACACACACACACACACACACACACACACACACACACACACACACACACACACACACACACACACACACACACACACACACACAGTGTCTTATTACACAAGCATAATTAGGCTGCTGTGACAGTTCCTTATTGTTGGTGTCCTCACAGAGAACTTTGCGATAGTCAAGGGGGTTAAGGCATTGTCAGCATCTCAAATGACACCCTATTCCATATTTTGTGTACTATTTTAGATCAAAATGTGTGTTCTATATGGGGAATAGGGTAACATTTAGCACGCAGGCATTGTGTGTGTCTTCTGCTGTCTTGTTGCTGTTGTACAAAATCAATGATTCGTAAAGAGGGTTTAATGACCCAGAACACTACAGCAAAATCTTGGTGTCAGGAAGACACGCTAGCAACAAATAGAGCAGAGCCCACTCCCACTCCCACTCAGTCAAGTGGACAACAACTCCACTCAATACAGCTATAGGCCTACATTGTCAAATTGACTTTAACTACCCTTAACACACTTGTATACAGTGCGGTGGACATCTATCCAATCCAGAACATCAACATATGCTCCATCTAACATGCTAGCATGTACACACACACACACACTCACTCACTCACTCACATACTCGCTCACTCACTCAGACATACTCATAAACACATAAGCACATACTCTTGCGGGCACACAAACAATCAAACCAACAAGCAGTCAACCCATATTCAATAATTATGCACAGTGATGGGAATCAATAGCCTGGTGAGTTTCCCACACGGTAGATGCCACACACACACCCTGGAGGAGCAGGGAGAGGGCTGGCGCACGCTGCACAATGTGCAAAGGGATTAGAGAGATGTGTTAGTGCTCTAGCTGGCTACTTCCTCTTGCTAGAGGCGTGTGTGTGTATGTGTGTGTGTGTGTGTGTGTGTGTGTGTGTGTGTGTGTGTGTGTGTGTGTGTGTGTGTGTGTGTGTGTGTGTGTGTGTGTGTGTGTGTGTGTGTGTGTGTGTGTGTGTGTGTGTGTGTGTGTGCGTAGCTGGAGGGGTGCCGTACTGCTGGAGTAAATGATGAGAGCTTGTATTGTTGCCTTCTCCTCCTGGCTGTCCTGCTGAGCTGCAGAGGCTCAGAGTACACACTGCTTTTAAGATCAGGTATGAGTTCCTAATGGCACCCTATTCCATATATAGTGCACTACATTTGAACAGGGCCATAGGGCTCTGGTAAAAAGCAGTGAACTATGGAGGGAATAGGGTTCCATTTGAGATCCACCACAACAGAATACCTCATGGTCACAACATTCTTACTTTTCCATACTGTTGTTGTCGTTGTATTTGCCATGTTTTGAAGATGTACGATTTATCTGCTTGTTTTTACTGTCTTATCTGGCATATTGTTTGTTGAGAACGTGAGTTTGATCTATTATTACTACTGTATGGTCTGAACATTTTACAAACTTGAAATCTTTATTCTTACTGCCTCCATAATACCAAACACTGAGTTGTTCTGATTAACCAGCAACACAGTAGCCTGTACAGAATCCAGTGTAATGATGTCAGGCTGAAGTTCAGATTGGAGATTGATTGAAAACAAACGTCATGCCACTGACCTCCAGACAACCTCCATACAACCTCCATAAACACTACACTGCGTCCAGTTTTCAACCAGGAACCTACGTCATTATAACACTGCAAGCCAAATCTGGTAACTCAGCTGCAGGAACACTGCAAGCAGCCTCATTAAAAAACATTTATCTTGAATCTCGACCCAGATTGCCTGACCTGTGTCTGAATCTGATGCTAACCTACGTTACGAAGAAACTGTATTTTTGTACTCTCTCGCTCGGATGAGAACCACCAATGCCTCTGTCCTGCTTTCTGATCACAACCCTGCAATGCCATACCTGGTCCCTCTGTCTCTGTGTCTTCAGTCTGCAGTCTGCATGGAGGATGTAGAGTCAGGTCCAAAATTATTGGCACCCTTGATAAAGATGAGCAAAAAAGACTGTATAGAATAAATAATAATGAGATTTTTTTTCATTTGTTTATTTCACCTTTATTTAACCAGGTAGGCCAGTTGAGAACAAGTTCTCATTTGCAACTGCGACCTGGCCAAGATAAAGCAAAGCAGTGTGACACAGACAACAACACAGAGTTACACATGGAGTAAACAATAAACAAGCCAATAACACAATAAACAAATCAATGACACAGTAGAAAAAATAAAGTCTATATACAGTGTGTGCAAAAGGCATGAGGAGGTAGGCAATAATAGGCCATAGGAGCGAATAGTTACAATTTAGCAGATTAACACTGAAGTGATAAATGAGCAGATGATGATGTGCAAGTAGAAATACTGGTGTGCAAAAGAGCAGAAAAGTAAATAAAATAAACACAGTATGAGAATGAAGTAGATAGATTGGGTGGGCTATTTACAGATGTACTATGTACAGCTGCAGCGATCGGTTAGCTGCTCAGATAGTTGATGTTTAAAGTTGGTGAGGAAAATAAAAGTCTCCAACTTCAGCGATTTTTGCAACTTGTTCCAGCCACTGGCAGCAGAGAACTGGAAGGAAAGGCGGCCAAATGAGGTGTTGGCTTTGGGGATGATCAGTGAGATTTACCTGCTGGAACGTGTGCAATGGGTGGGTGTTGTTATCGTAACCAGTGAACTGAGATAAGGCGGAGCTTTACCTAGCATAGACTTTTCGATGACCTGGAGCCAGTGGGTCTGGCGACGAATATGTAACGAAGGCCAGCCGACAAGAGCATACAGGTCGCAGTGGTGGGTGGTATAAGGTGATTTGGTACCTAACGGATGGCACTGTGATAGACTGCATCCAGTTTGCTGAGTAGAGTTTTGGAAGCTATTTTGTAGATGACATTGCTGAAGTCGAGGATCCCTAGGATAGTCAGTTTTACTAGGGTAATTTTGGCGGCGTGAGTGAAGGAGGCTTTGTTGTGAAATAGAAAGCCGATTCTAGATTTGATTTTTGATTGGAGATATTTAGTATGAGTCTGGAAGGAGAGTTGTCAGTCTAGCCAGACACCTATTCTAAGTCGGAACGTCCAGGGTGGTGATGGTAGTCAGGCGGGTGGCTGCGGGCAGCGAACGGTTGAAAAGCATGCATTTCGTTTTACTAGCATTTAAGAGGAGCTGGAGGCCATGGAAGGAGTGTTGTATGGCATTGAGGCTCGTTTGGAAGTTCGTTAGCACAGTGTCCAAGGAAGGGCCAGAAGTATACAGAATGGTGTCGTCTGCGTAGAGGTGGATCAGGGAATCGCCCTCAGCAAGAGCGACATCATTGATATATACAGAGAAAAGAGCCGGCCCAAGAATTTAACCCTGTGGTACCCCCATAGAGACTGCCAGAGGTCCGGAAAACATGCCCTCCGATTTGACACACGGAACTCTGTCTGCAAAGTAGTTGCTGAACCAGGCGAGGCAGTCAATTAGAAAAACCAAGGCTATTGAGTCTGCCGATAAGAATACGGTGATTGACAGAGTCGAAAGCCTTGGCCAGGTTGATGAAGACGGCTGCACAGTACTGTCTTTTATCGATGGCGGTTATGATATCATTCAGTACCTTGAGCGTGGCTGAGGTGCACCCGTGACCGGCTCGGAAGCCGGATTGCACAGCGGAGAAGGTACGGTGGGATTCGAAATGGTCAGTGATTTGTTTATTAACTTGGCTTTCGAAGACTTTAGATAGGCAGGGCAGGATGGATATAGGTGTGTAACAGTTTGGGTCTAGAGTGTCTCCCCCTTTGAAGATGGGGATGACTGCAGCAGCTTTCCAATCTTTAGGGATCTCAGACAATACGAAAGAGAGGTTGAACAGGCTGGTAATAGGGGTTGCAACAATGGCGGCGGATAGTTTTAGAAAAAGAGGGTCCAGATTGTCTAGTCCAGCTGATTTGTACAGGTCCAGGTTTTGCAGCTCTTTCAGAACATCTGCTGTCTGGATTTGTGTGAAGGTGAAGCTGGAGAGGCTTGGGCGAGTAGCTGCAGGGGGAGCGGGGGAGGGGGCAGAGCTGTTGGCTGGGGTTGGAGTAGCCAGGAGGAAGGCATGGCCGGCCGTTGAGAAATGCTTGTTGAAATGTTTTATTATCATGGATTTATCAGTGGTGACCGTGTTACCTAGCCTCAGTGCAGTGGGCAGCTGGGAGGAGGCATTCTTGTTCTCCATGGACTTTACAGTGTCCCAAATCTTTTTGGAGTTACAGGATGCAAATTTCTGCTTGAAAAAGCTAGCCTTTTGACTGACTGCGTGTATTGGTTCCTGACTTCCCTGAACAGTTGCATATCGTGGGGACTATTCGATGCTATTGCAGTCCGCCACAGGATGTTTTTGTGCTGGTCAAGGGCAGTCAGGTCTGGAGTGAACCAAGGGCTATATCTGTTCTTAGTTCTGCACTTATTGAATGGGGCATGCTTATCTAAGATGGTGAGGAAATTACTTTTAAAGAATGACCAGGCATCCTCAACTGACGGGATGAGGTCAATATCCTTCCAGGATACCCGGGCCAGGTCGATTAGAAAGGCCTGCTCACAGAAGTGTTTTAGGGAGCATTTGACAGTGATGATGGGTGGCCGTTTGACCGCGGACCCATAGCGGATACAGGCAATGAGGCAGTGATCGCTGAGATCCCGATTGAAAACAGCAGAGGTTTATTTGGAGGGCAAGTTGGTCAGGATAATGTCTATGAGGGTGCCCATGTTAATGGATTTAGGGTTGTACCTGGTGGGTTCCTTGATGATTTGTGTGAGATTGAGGGCATCTAGCTTAGATTGTAGGACTGCCGGGGTGTTAAGCATATCCCAGTTTAGGTCACCTACCAGAATGAACTCTGAAGCTAGAAGGGGGGCGATCAATTTACAAATGGTGTCCAGGGCACAGCTGGGAGCGGAGGGGGGTCGATAGAGACTTACTTCTGGAGAGGTTCATTTTTTAAATTAGAAGTTCACACTGTTTGGGTATAGAACTGGAAAGTAAGACAGAACTTTGCAGGCTATCTCTGAAGTAGATTGCAACTCCTCCTACTTTGACAGTTCTATCTTGATGGAAAATGTTGTAGCTGGGTATGGAAATCTCAGAATTGTTGGTGGCCTTCCTACGCCAGGATTCAGACACGGCAAGGGCATCAGGGTTGGCGGAGTGTGCTAAAGCAGTGAGTAAAATAAACTTAGGGAGGAGACTTCTGATGTTGACATGCATGAAACCAAGGCTTTTTCGATCACAGAAGTCAACAAATGAGGGTGCCTGGGAACCAAACAAAAAAACAAAAAAATGATCAGCCAAGTGATCATAGGGTCCAGGGGACAGCAATATATGGGACTGGGAAACCACGGAGTAGTCGCTACCACCCTATCACGCGGGCGACGTGGCGTTTAAAGTTAGTAGCCCAGGGCTAGTAGAAGTGTCTTCTCCGATGTCTGGCGGAGGCCGGTCGAAGGCACAGCGGATGGAGTATTCGTCAACAGACCTGGCGTGGTGGTGCAGCGGGGCGCCATGTCGACTAAGGATCCAAGCCAGATGGCGAAAGAGGTCTTGTAGTTGTAGTAATTTAGTTTTCTATCCGGGAGATGCGCCTGGCTCACGGCTAACTGGTGGTAGCTTCGGGGCAGGGGCGTTAGCCACTATACTCACTCGGTAGCAGCGGTGATCCGGTGCCAAGGTCCAGAGCTTACGTTAAGGATCCGGTGGAGTAGTGTGTTCTAGCCGTGTTTGGGTGGAGTCCGGGTGTAGTCCCAGTTTTATCATTGGAATGTGATACAAAATTAGGTACTGGTGTGCTTCAGGACCATGCGGACGCCTCCGAGCAGTTGGGTAGGCTGTTTGGAGTGTATATCAGACTGGATAAAAAAAAAAAAAGTTATGTCCCCCCCACATCTAAAACCAAAGTTGCACCTCTGGAAATAGCTGTTGCAAAATGCTTATTTTGTGGTCAACCATTTCTTTGTGGATTTTGATTAGTGCCTGGAGTTGTTGTTTTGCTGGAAGATCCATTTGGGGAGTCAAACAGGTTTTTGGCTACAATGTCCTGGTACTTGGTAGAGTTCATGATGTCGTTGACCTTAATAAGGGCCACAGGACCAGGGGAAGCAAAATAGCCCCATAACATCAAAGATCCACCACCATATTTTACTGTAGGTATGAGGTACTTTTCTGCATATGTTTCTATTTTTCAACACCAAACCCACCGCTGGTGCATTGCCAAGTGGCTCTATTTTCATGTCATCTGACCATAGCACCGGTTCAAATCCAAGTGCCAATGCTGTTTATCAAACTCCAGGTGGTGCTATGTTCAGACGGCATGAAAATAGAGCTCTTTGGCCACACACCTCAGTGATGGGTTTGCCATTGAAAAAACTGAAGCAATTTTGGACCTGACTGTATGTATGACTAACATGGTTCGGATGTTACAGCCACAGCCCAGATCCCATCCTCATTCATTTCATCGTTCATTGTTCTCATTTCCACCACAGATTCCTTTCTTTTAGGAGGAAGTCACGTAGAACATGTTGGATGGCCATTTCCTACCGACCAATGAGACACGGGCCAGGATTGGGGCTGGGGAAGCAGCAGCAGTGAGTATTGAAATCCAGCAAATAGAGCTGATTAAAAAATACCGTTTTATGCAAATTGCCTGCTTTTTCTCTGTCTGGGAATCACAATGTGGTTGTTTTTCTGTCGGCCATGGTGATTGTTTGTTTTACAATCAAAAAACATGTATTCACTCTGATATCTGGCTGATTTGGGAAGGTTTTCTTCACATTCTCCCTGGAAGTCTGTCCCATTTTTTATTTATGAAATAAACCATAATAAATGGTATGGGTAAGTACTGTATAGTCATTGGGATTTCCCTAAAATAGCTGAACTGTGAAAAGGCTTTTTGCTAAATGGTAACTGTTGTTCCTATACAGGCTCACTCCTCTCAGACTCCCTTATATAAGCCTTATGCAATGTGAGGGCATGCAGGTTAGCTGAGAGCACTGTGGAAGTGCCAACAGAGAAGGCAACAGTGCACAACAGTGGGAGTAATGTTAAACTGGCACAACAGAAATACTCAAATATTATGTCAAAATGGTTGTGCATTGTAAACTATAGATTAAAAAGACTCCTATTTCCAACTAACTGAAGCAGTATATGCTTGTGTATGCAAACTCAAATGGGAAGAGGTAAAAAATCATATGTATACATTTTGTCAGAGAGGTCAAATGTACAATTACAGTAAAACGACTTTGACAACAGATGTCCATTGTTTACATTCCATTCCATTTTACTTCGCTTCTCACCTTTTACATCCACCAGTGAACCACACATAAGCTGGGATTCATTAAAAGGGGTGTTGCAATACCAAATGCACATTTTAAAGGCCATTTCTCAGACATTCCCTGAAATCACATTAATGGTAAATGCTGCGGATGTTTGTTCAAGCTAGCAAGCTTTCACATGCAGGAGGTGGTGCTAGCTTCAACATGCTACATATGGGGCTAGCTGCTAGCGTATGCTAGAGGTGATGCTAGCTATAACATGATAGAGGTTGGGCTACCAGCTAGCTTTAATTAACATGATAGAGGTGGAGCTATCTTAAAAATAATAGAGGTTGGACAAACCACTTGCTTAAACATGCTAAAAGTGGAGTTAGTTGTCAGAGGTGGGGCTGTTGTAATGGGGGTCACTCTGCTGCTAACATTTTGCCACAGCTCAAAACAGTGATCTGCTTCGCAAACACAAATGACAAATTGCACCACCAAAAAGCTAGCAATTCCACGACGTGAGCGGAGATATTTCAAGCTGTGGCGTGAGTTTACGGCAAGAACTCTGTTACTATTGCTTAACGATGTTAGAAGAGGGACTAGTTTAAACATGCTAGAAGTGGGGCTAGTTTAAACATGCTAGAAGTGGGGCTAGTTTAAACATGCTAGAGGTGGGGCCAGATTAAACATGTTAGAGGTGGCTATTTTAAACATGCTAGAAGTGGGGCTATCTTAAACATGCTAGAGGTGGGGCCAGATTAAACATGTTAGAGGTGGCTAGTTTAAACATGCTAGAGGTGGGGCCAGATTAAACATGTTAGAGGTGGCTAGCTTAAACATGCTAGAGGTGGGGCCAGATTAAACATGTTAGAGGTGGCTAGTTTAAACATGCTAGAGGTGGGGCCAGATTAAACATGTTAGAGGTGGCTAGCTTAAACATGCTAGAGGTGGGGCCAGATTAAACATGTTAGAGGTGGCTATCTTAAACATGCTAGAGGTGGGGCCAGATTAAACATGTTAGAGGTGGCTATCTTAAACATGCTAGAGGTGGGGCCAGATTAAACATGTTAGAGTTGTGCAACGGCAAGAGATCAGATTGAAAAAGTAAAGGTCAGCTATTCATTCATCTCCCCCCGAGGTGGTAACTGCCAGTTCTAGTCATCGCCTCAGAAGCTAATGCTTCTCACCTCTGTGGTAAATGAGTGCTGTGTCACGTTAGATTGTGACGTGTTTGTCTATTTCCTCCCAAAATGTCCTTCATGCTGTCAGAGTCGATGAAATGACCCTGTTTAAGGTTATTAAGCCCCATAAATTGATTTGTCAACACATTTTTCAGGGGACTAAATATAATATCAAAGAGCTGCAGGGTGTGTGTGAGCAATGAAATGAAAAGTGTTGTTATCAAGACTTTTCACTGTGTGTGTGTGTGTGTGTGTGTGTGTGTGTGTGTGTGTGTGTGTGTGTGTGTGTGTGTGTGTGTGTGTGTGTGTGTGTGTGTGTGTGTGTGTGTGTGTGTGTGTGTGTGTGTGTTTGTGCTGGGCATGCACACCTAGGGAAAGTTTAGCTGACCCATCCATTATTACAATGTTAGTGTCTGTTGACATCACCCCTTAAGCAAACACACACGCCTAAAGACTTCTACATCCACATCTGATCCTTCCATATTGCACATTATAGGTGTTAAACAATCCTGTCAATGTATCTAGTGTACCATGCATGCAATCATTTGATGGCAGATACACTCTCCAATCATATCCTAGGAAGCCCTGTTAGGAAGAGAAATCAGAGGCCTACTCTTAAGCATCAATTAACCAGATATCATTGTCGGTGGGACATATTCATTAATTGGATGTGGCAGCCTATTGGATAAGCAGGGTAGCAGGGGTCATGGATGGGGTTGAGGGGGTAGCAGGATTGGGGTTGAGGAGTAGAATGAAGATTAGAGGGATTGATTGATTCTGACGATGCACTTGGAGTCCAGTACACATAGAAGGAGGCTGTAGGTACAGTGCGTTCGGAAAGTATTCAGACCCCTTTACTTTTTCCACATTTTGTTACGTTACAGCCTTATTAAAAAATATATTAAATCGTTTTTCCCCCTCATCAATCTACACCCCATAATGACAAAACAAAAACAGGTTTTTAGAAATGTTACATTTACATAAAAATTCAGACCCTTTACTCAGTACTTTGTTGAAGCACCTTGAGCAGTGATTACAGCCTCAAGTCTTCTTGAGTATGACTCTACAAAATTGGCACACCTGTATTTGGGGAGTTTCTCCCATTCCTCTCTGCAGATACTGTCAAGTTCTGTCAGGTTGGATGGGGAGTGTTGCTGCATAGGTATTTACAGGTCTCTCCAGAGATGTTCAATCAGGTTCAAGTCCGGACTCTGGCTGGACCACACAAGGACCTTAAGACTTGTCCTGAAACCACTCCTGCGCCATCTTGGCTGTGTTCTTAGGGTCGTTGTCCTGTTGGAAGGTGAATCTTTCCCCCAGTTTGAGGTCTGGAGCAGGTTTTCATCAAGGATCTCTTTGTACTTTGCTCCGTTCATCTTTTCCTCAATCCTGACTAGTCTCTCAGTCCCTGCCGCTGAAAACATCCCCACAGCATGATGCTGCCATCACCATGCTTCACCGTAGGGATGGTGCCAGGTTTCCTTCAGACATGACAATTGGCATTCAGGCCAAAGAGTTCAATCTTGGCTTCATCAGACCAGAGAATCATGTTTCTTATGGTCTGAGTCCTTTAGGTGCCTTTTGGCAAACTCCAACGCTGGCTGTCATGTGATTTTTACTGAGGAGTGACTTCCATCTGGCCACTTCACCATAAAGGCCTGATTGGTGGATTGCTGCAGAGATGGTTGTCCTTCTGGATGGTTCTCCCATCTCCACAGAGAAATTCTGAAGCTCTGTCAGAGTGACCATCGGGTTCTTGGTCACCTCCCTGACCAAGGCCCTTCTCCCCTGATCGCTCAGTTATGCCGGGCAGCCAACTCTAAGAAGAGTCTTGGTGGTTCCAAACTTCTTCCATTTAAGAATGATGGAGGCCACTGTGTTTTTGAGGACCTTCAATGCTGGATCATTTTTTTTGTACTCTTTCCCAGATCTGTGCCTCGACATAATCCTGAGCTCTATGGACAATTCCTTCGACCTCATGGCTTGGTTTTTGCTTTGACTTCACTATCAACTGTGATACCTTACATAGACAGGTGTGTGCCTATCTAAATCATGTCTAATAAATTGAATTTACCACAGGTGGACTCCAATCAAGTTGTAGAAACATCTCAAGGATGATCGATGGAAACACGATTCACCTGAGCTCAATTTCGAGGATCATAGCAAAGGGTCTGAATACGTATGTACATAAGATATTTCTGTTCATACTTTGCCATTATGGGGTATTTAGTAGATTGATGAGAAAAAATTACTTTAATCCATTTTAGATAAAGCTGTAACGTAACAAAATGTGGAAAAGCCAAGGGAAGGACTGGGGATTAGGGTTGAGGAGGTAACAGAATTGGAGTTGAGGGGGTAGCAGGATGAGGCTTGAGGGAGCCAAATAGTTTGGTTTTAATCACTGCAGCTCTCTCTCAGGGCCTGAGGGGAGGATGGCACTGAAACGACTAGAGCGCCTTAATGACCAAATTAAGTTAGGTAAATCACCACCTGTGCCTCAGTGAACAGGATAATACGAGTTCAGAGAGCAGGGGATTGGGGGCCACAAAGTGAGCACAGAGCCAGGGGCCAGGCCACAGAGTGAGCAGGGTTGTCATTTGTCTTGTCTGTCACTCAGGATGACTAGGCTCTAATGGGGCATTCTGTGTCTTCTTTATCATTAGGATATTAAATCTACCTAGATGAGATATCTTTACCTGTCATTAAACAATGGTTATTTTTCAGAGACAATCATACAGGTAAAGGGTGTTAAACAGGGTTGCCACTTATCACCTTATTTATTCTAATATCGAGATAAATTAGGTGTAACAGAACAAAAGTCACACTGTATGCAGACCACACTAAAGTTCCTCTCAGCCCACATCCAGGGTCATTGAAAGCAACCCCAAATATCACTAAGACTGATCCAAAACGTACACTAACGTAAAGAAGTTTGGGGTTACTTAGAAATGTCCTTGTTTTTGAAAGAAAAGCACATTTTTTGTCCGTTCAAATAACATCAAATTGATTGGAAATACAGTGTAGACATTGTTAATGTTGTAAATTACTATTGTAGTTGGAAACGGCAGATTTTTTTTATGGAATATCTACATAGGCGTACAGAGGCACTATATCAGCAACCATTACTCCTGTGTTCCAATGGCAAGTTGTGTTAGCTAATCCAAGTTTATAATTTAAAAGGCTAATTGATCATTAGAAAACCCTTTTGCAATTATGTTAGCACAGCTGAAAACTATTGTTCTAATTAAAAGAAGCAATAAAACTGGCCTTCTTTAGACTAGTTGAGTATCTGGAGCATCAGCATTTGTGGGTTCGATTACAGGCTCAAAATGGCCAGAAACAAAGGACTTTCTTCTCAAACTCGTCAGTCTATTCTTGTCCTGAGAAATGAAGGCTATTCCATGCGAGAAATTGCCAAGACACTGAAGATCTCGTACAACCTTGTGTACTACTCCCTTTAAAGAACAGTGCAAACTGGCTCTAACCAGAATAGAAGCAAGAGGACAGATACTCAACTAGTCTAAAGAAGGCCAGTTTTATTGCTTCTTTAATCAGAACAACACTTTTCATTTGTGCAAACATAATTGCAGCATTGTTTTCTAATGATCAATTAGCCTTTTAAAATGATGAACTTGGATTAGCTAACACAACGTGCCATTGGAATGAGAGAGAGACACACAATGGAATGAATTAGCAAAAAAACAGAGCAAACTAGAATGCTATTTTGCCCTAAACAGAGAGTCCACAGTGGCAGAATACCTGACCACTGTGACTGACCCAAAATTAAGGAACACTTTGACTACGGACAGACTCAGTGAGCATAGCCTTGCTATTGAGAGAAGCCGCTGTAACCTCCTGCCAAATGTATGACCATACTAGAAACACATATTTTCCTCAGATTACACAGACCCACAAAGAATTTGAAAACAAATCAAATTTTGATATATTGCCATAGGTGAAATTTGTTAAAGTCATAATATGTTTCCCATGCCAATAAAGCCCATTGAATTGAGAAAGCGAGAGAGAGTGAGAGCGAGGGAGGGAGAGGGAGAGGGAGGGAGACAGAGCTGGAGAGGGAGAGGGAGAGAGAGAGAGAGAGAGAGAGAGAGAGAGAGAGAGAGAGAGAGAGAGAGAGAGAGAGAGAGAGAGAGAGACAGAGAGAGAGAGAGAGAGAGAGAGACAGAGAGAGAGAGAGAGAGAGAGAGAGAGAGAGAGAGAGAGAGAGAGACAGAGAGGGAGAGGGAGAGAGAGAGAGAGAGAGAGAGAGAGAGTGAGAGCGAGGGAGGGAGAGGGAGAGGGAGGGAGACAGAGCTAAAGAGGGAGAGGGAGAGGGGAGGGAGAGAGAGAGAGAGAGAGAGAGCGAGAGAGAGAGAGAGAGAGAGTGTGCATGTGTGTCTTAATGAATGCCATGGCTACAGTGCAGAGTGAAATTGAGATGCAGGATTCCTCCCACATGCTTTATTTCTTAGGTTGCGTTTAGACAGGCAGACCAATTCTGATCCTTTTTCACTGATCAGCTCTGAAAAATATTTTATGTGAAAAGATCTGTTTAGTATAAAAAAAGATCCGATTTGTTGTGCCTGTGTAAACACAGCCTAAGTGTCGAGTTCTTAGCTCTGTCTGTGAGACAATTACTACTTATAGAACACAAATGAAAAAGCACCCGCTTACAATAACATCAGATTATAGTTGTTAAATGTAATAATAACCGTAACTGAAATTCCACATATCAACAAACAGTGCACATGCATAACTGAATGAAAACAAAGAAGCTTTTACCGATCAACTAGGGCCAGGAATTAATCAGAGGCAGATTATCGACAAGCACATTACTCTACCAACAATGTGCCTTTTAAAGGCAATTTATGCAATATTCGCAGAGATCGCATTCATGGTAAATGCTCCTGAAGTCCTCTCAAACAGAAATGAGCTTTAAATGACAAGCGTTATATGTGCTTACCTACAATGCACCTTTGATCAAATAACAACCGAAGTCAGATGTTGTTACCGTAGTGCGTTGATTGAGTGGGGTTATAAGAACACACATGATTAATCAATCATGTGCTTTATTAATAGCATACAATGCTAGTATGAAACAGCTTCAAGACATGACTGTCGAGTGTCGCTTCAGGTAATGAAATACGAGGATCTATTGAATTGGAAAACAAAAACACTTTTGAAAATATTATACTGCAAGCTCAATTGGCAGACTAAAATGATCGTTATTCATGAAGGACCTGTCTGGCAGATGCCATGGCCAATTATGTTTAGCATTTGTCATCATGAAACATGATAGCCGAGGCTGAAGATACTTTCAAAATAAAAGACTTAGGGGGAGAGGGAGGGGTAGAAAGTGTGCATCCAGCAATATACTTAAAGAAAACAGGATCAATAACCAATTTGGAGTTAGAAGTGTGGTTCAGAGAGGTTCTGCTTGAGCATGGAAAGGCTATGATACAGTGAGACCCAGCGAATGAAAGGCCACTCAGACAGAGAGATGGCTACACAATGACTTTCAGAGGACAGAGGGGTTCTGAAATGAAATGAACATACTGTAGACCTGTGGTCATATAAAGAGTGCTATATCCACCAGAAATTTTACAATTGGGTTACGGTTAGGTAGTGAAAAAACTCCCCAGTCTTCTTTCATAATATCTTTAAACAATAAAAGCTAATTTAACAACATTTCTGAAAATGGATATAGCGTTTTGGTATGAAACTCATATTTCACAGTATGACTGTGTCCCAAACGACAATCTATTCCTTACATAGTGCACTACTTGGGCTCTGGTCAATTAAAAACCAGAATGTACCAAATATTATGGTGATAACTTTCCATTTAATGGGTTGACACACAAACTGAAGATCTGGAGATGATATTTTCATCATGAGGAAATGAAAAGTGTGTCATCTCTCTCTCCACTTGTCTCCACACCATTCAGATTGACATTTGGCTCATTTAAAACTGTGTTGGTGTGACATTTTTTACTTTTCAACTCCCTCACTAAAATCTCACCCTCTCCTTCACACACATCTCAACATGTGAAAAAATTGTTTGCTTTCTATATCTGTTTCACAAACATACAGTTGAAGTTTACATACTCTTAGGTTGGAGTCATTAAAACTAATTTTTCAACCACTCCACAAATTTCTTGTTAGCAAACTATAGTTTTGGCAAGTCGGTTAGGACATCTACTTTGTGCATGAAACAAGTCATTTTTCCAACAATTGTTTACAGACAGATTATTTCACTTATAATTCACGGTATCACAATTCCAGTGGGTCAGAAGTTTACATACACTAAGTTGACTGTGCCTTTAAACAGCTTGGAAAATTCAGGAAAATTATGTCATGGCTTTAGAAGCTTCTGATAGGCTAATTGACATCATTTGAGTCAATTGGAGGTGTACCTGTGGATGTATTTCAAAGCCTATCTTCAAACTCAGTGCCCCTTTACTTGACATCATGGAAAAATCTAAAGACGTCAGCCAAAAAATGTAGACCTCCACAAGTCCGGTTCATCCTTGGGAGAAATTTCCAAATGCCTGAAAGCACCACGTTCATCTATACGAA
The DNA here is from genome assembly GCF_002021735.2 of Oncorhynchus kisutch. NCBI lineage: Eukaryota > Metazoa > Chordata > Actinopteri > Salmoniformes > Salmonidae > Oncorhynchus > Oncorhynchus kisutch. Next base: position 62,028,112 of record NC_034187.2, on the reverse strand, counting down.
CAATAGCATGCAAGTATAAACACCATGGGACCACGCAGCCATCATACCGCCCAGGAAGGAGACGCGTTCTGTCTCCTAGAGATGAATGTACTTTGGTGCGAAAAGTGCGAATCAATCCCAGAACAACAGCAAAAGACCTTGTGAAGATGCTGGGGGAAACAGGTACAAAAGTATCTATATCCAGAGTAAAACGAGTCCTATATCGACATAACTTGAAAGGCTGCTCAGCAAGGAAGAAGCCACTGCTCCAAAACCTCCATAATAAAACCAGAATACGGTTTGCAACTGCACATGGGGACAAAGATCGTACTTTTTGGAGAAATGTCCTCTGATCTGATGAAACAAAAATAGAACTGTTTGGCCATAATGACCATCGTTATGTTTGGAGGAAAAAGGGGGAGGCTTGCAAGCCGAAGACACCATCCCAACCGTGAGGCACGGGGGTGGCAGCATCATGTTGTGGGGGTGCTTTGCTGCAGGAGGGACTGGTGCACTTCACAAAATAGATGGTATCATAATGGAGGAAAATTATGGGGGTATATTGAGGCAACATCTCAAGACAACAGCCAAGTTAAAGCTTGGTTGCAAATGGGTCTTCCAAATGGACAATGACCCCAACTATACTTCCAAAGTTGTGGCAAAATGGCTTAAGGACAACAATGTCAAGGTATTGGAGTGGCCATCAAAAAGCCCTGACCTCAATCCCATAGAACATTTGTGGGCATAACTGAAAAAGTGTGTGCAAATAAGGAGGCCTACAAACCTGACTCAGTTACACCAGCTCTGTCAGGAGGAATGGGCCAAAATTCACCCAACTTATTGTGGGAAGCTTGTGGAAGGCTACCCGAGTTAAAGAATTTAAAGGCAATGCTACCAAATACTAATTGAATGTATGTAAACTTCTGACCCACTGGGAATGTGATGAAATAAATAAAAGCTGAAATAAATAATTATCTCTACTATTATTCTGACATTTCACATTCTTAAAATATGGTGGTGATCCTAATTGGATTAAATGTCAGGAATTGTGAAAAATTGAGTTTAAATGTATTTGGCTAAGGTGTATGTAAACTTCTGACTTCAACTGTATAAAGCTCAGCTATGCAATGATGCTTAATAAGTATTCATGAATGTGCAGATGCAGATGAATAGCAGTACCAATCTAAGTTCTTTAAGGTCAGTGGAGATGACGCCTCATGCCCTCCAGGGTCATGGTGGGGGAGTATAGCATAAATGCTCCCACTTATCCACATCATTAAAGATACAGGCTTGAGTAAGGGACAGAAACGGGCCTGGCAGACATACATACTGTACAGTATGCAGATGAGATGGTTACAAAATGTACTTAATACTGAGTGAGTTTAGTTTCATGTTACTATTTGTATTAGATTATCTAGGAGGTGTAAAACAAGGATACCCTTTATCACCATATTTATTTATTATGGCGCTTATATATATATACTTCCTAAGAAGTCATGTTCAAATATTAACTTAAACTTGATTTGTTTTGAAAAAATATATATAAAAAAATATATATAAAATTTATTGGGGGGGGGGGGGGGTCAAATTAAATGAAATATGTTGTCCAATGAAGATAAAACCCTCAGAGCTGAGTGTAGATGAATAACAGTTAGATTGGTAATTAATGAGAAGGTATTTTATAGGCTGTAACTAATTGCACTATGATAACGATCATCTTTATGCACATAGAGCCAATGAAATCCCACCTAGCCTGCTTGTCAGCAGTAGAAAATCACTGTGATATTCCCCAGGTTTACATTACGGGTCAATAGGGAGAAGGTAATAAAGTTCTTGTCTGATTCCCAAATGACACCCTATTCCCTATATTGTGCACTACTTTTGTCCAGAGCCCTGTAGCACACAATATAGGGAATAGGATTCCATTTGGGACAGAACCCTTGTTTTGAATTAAATGGCTGAAGTTTTATGTGAATGAGAGTGGTCCCATTGGTCCAGGGCTATCCAAGGTATCAGATAACAGCTCTCTCTAGCGGAGGGTGAGACCACAGCGAGACTTAATATATCAGTAGAGGGATAGCAGAGCTGGTGTGAACCAAAGGGACTTTTTGACGTTAATGTGTCACAAAGCTGTGTGCACACATCTCTAGGGAGAATAGTGTGGCCTCCCCAATCCTCCTCCCCTTGTAACCTCCCTCCTCAAACCTCCTCCCCAACCCTCCTCCTCCTACAGCCTCTTCCAACCCTCTTCCCTCGACAGCCTCCCTCCCCCAAACCCTCTTCCACCTTCAGCAACCTCTCTCCAGATCCTCAACATAACACATCCAGCCTCATTTAATAACCCACTGAGAAGAACATATATCCACTGGGGACCTCAGACTAGAAACCTTCCTGGCCTTGACTCTCAGCAGGGTTACTATCAGGACGACATCCCAAAAGGCATCCTATTTCTTATATAGTGGACTACTTTTGACCAGGGCCCATGTAGTAAAAGTTGTGCACTATATAGGGAATAGCGTGCTTTTTGGAACACAACCAACGACTGCTTGGCAATTTAGCATTTTGTCTTTATCCATGCAGTTTTTTACATGGAGACAAATTTAACTGGACCTCCTAAAGGAGTTAACTTTCTGGATTTCGGCTTCAGTTCTATCCATAAGTAGCTAAAATGACGACCAAATACGACCCATCGTGTGTGTTCTTTCTGAAGTTGAACCTGTCTTTGATGATACTGATGGTCTGTGCACTGAGAGGTACCCAGTTTTTGACAAAATAATTGAGCATCTTTGCAATCATTTTGGTCTCCCGCACCGTGAGATGCTTTGCGGTCTCAAACCATCCAAACAGTTATTCACAATATTATTAAAAAACAGAATTGTTTGTGTTATTGGCATTAGGCCAGAGATGACCCATGATTCACAGTGTGTCTAGCTCATTGAGGAGGATCCCATGGGTCTGTTGTGGAGCTCTTTACACCCACAAAAACTTGGCAAATTGGAATATGCAGTCATTTTAATGTCAGAGAAACAATTAAATTGTTCTCAAATATAATTAAATGCAACAAAAAGACCAACATTTCAGATGAACAAAGTATAGGGAATTACCGGTGGTGGTTGAACCCTGTGGGAGTAGTTGTTCTGAGTTCTGTAGCCTGGCTGAATAGCTGTAGTGGGTCTGGTGGTGGATGATAGGACTACGCTGACTCCACAGTCATGTGCTTCACACAAATAAGAAAGTCAATTAATTATTTTTTTTCTTCCCCCAAATCCTCCCAAATGACTTTTAGTTTATGTCTCGATTCACAAATGTAATCAAATAAAGTGTCTGATTCTGTAACATGGTTCGTCAAGCATAGCTTACCTTCCTTTACTGTAGCAGGATGTCATCTGTTTAAGTCCAGGAATTAAATGTCAAATAATAGCTGGAGAGAGCGAGGTGTTGGTCTCTGCAGAGGCTGAATATTAAATCTGTGATATATTGGCTAGCATCGCTTCACGTCGACCAGCTGTCCCCAACACTCTGGCTGAAGAACAGGCTAATTGACAGCATAGATTGTCACTGTCTCACATAGCAGGGCAGTTGGCCAGCTAGTCGCTCTGGGAGACCTCATTAACATGAGTTAGAACCGTTCTGTCAGACAAGTCTTCATACTGAACCGTTCTCATTCTCCTAATAGAGAAATATTCTTAATGAACATGACCAACTTAATGTCAAAAGGAAAAACTGTGAGAACAGACAAAGAGAAAATGAGGGAAACAGACAGAGTGATGAGGAGAGGTAAAGAAAGACAGAATGAGAAAATACAAAAACAATTGTATGATCGCCTCAGACCATTCCCTGAGCACTAACTCTGGATGTGGTGGCTGTGGCAGAGTAGCTATGAAAAAAAAGAAAGTTTGACAAGAGTGGCATTCATTTTGAAAACACTTATTGGCATCGCCTCAAAGGTTGCATCTCCCGCTGCCCTCCCCTTTAGCGTCTGTACGCCCACATTAGTGTCATGCCTGGCTATGCCTTTTTCCCCTATCCTCTCCCTCTGTCTCCTCTCCCTCTGTCTCCTCTGGAGGAATACACCCAGTGGATGGGGCCAGCTGAGGGAGAGGACCCAGAGGAGAGAGACCCGGCTGGGACTAATTGGGTCCTGAGGAGGTACTGGGCCTCCTGGTTACAGCTGGGCAGCAACATAGTGACGACTGGATCAAACCTCTGACCGACTGGAGGTTAGAGGTTGGCTGGTGGATGGTGGCTGAGCAGACGGACGAGCTGTGCTGGTGTGGGGCTGAACTCAGCATGCTGCAGAAATGGCCCATGTCTGGACTGGAGGTTGAGTTTGGACTGACTGGCTAAATGGCACCTTATTCGCTATATAGTGCACTACTTTTTACCAGCACCATATGGGCCCTGTTCAAAAGTAGTGTGTAGGGAATGGAATTCAGCCTGAATGACTGACCAGGCTGATGCCTTTCTGTCCTGAAATCTGCATGTCCTCTCTGAACTCTGACCCTCACCAAGCTTGCCAGCTGCTCTGCTGTCTTTTATATTCACTCTGTAGAAAGACGTGGTTAGATGGAAGCATGTTAAGATGAATGTTAGTCATTTCTAAATCGCTACAGAGTGCCCAAATAAAAGTGCACTTGTAACGTTGGGTCTGTATTCGAGCCTCTTCTTTTAGATTGGGATGTATGATGCTCTCCTGCCTGCAGATAGAGTGATGGCTTGACCTGTCTAGTCAACCCAAAACTGTCCCGAAAATGCAGTTATATCCATATTCTGTCCTTGTGATTTCAACAATGGAAGATGTTGTATCAAGGCATGTAGTGGTACTGTAACAGTACTGTAACAACACATAGTACGTTGTAGATGTTCTACTGTATGTGCAATGGGACTACGTTGCTCTCAGAGATTTCTATGTCAATGTACCTTTGACATCCATGTGACAACTGGTCACGAGGAACCATGGAGAGAGAGAGAGAGAGAGAGAGAGAGAGAGAGAGAGAGAGAGAGAGAGAGAGAGAGAGAGAGAGAGAGAGAGAGAGAGAGAGAGAGAGAGAGAGAGAGAGAAAGAGAGAGAGAGAGAGAGAGAGAGAGAGAGAGAGAGAGAGAGAGAGAGAGGTATAAAACGTTAGTCATCCCTGCAGAATGGTCGTCAGTGACAGAGACACTAATTAACGCTTTAAAAAAAAGAATCATTTCCATGCAGCTCTCCTCCACCTCATCAGTTTATAGCCTGTCGGTCCTCTGAGAGCAGAACCTGAGACTCAGGTGTAATGTGTATTGGTTTTTGTTCACTATGTTGACCTGTAGCGCTATTTGCAACACTTCATGAATGTAGGAAAGGTGTGCTTTGTTTGCATATCAACTATTTAGTGCAGAACAACTGCATCAGGACTGTCACAGGACTTTAAATACTGACATTTTGAAATGAACGAAGCAGTAACTTGCATCTGAACCTGAGTGTGTGGACATAGACTAGAGGGTAGAGATATTTCCGTCCTTTCTGAGGACTAAAGGTCATAGGGTCATTTTCTATTGTAACTAACCCCTGAAATGCAAGGCCAAGCCTTCTTTTGTCTGGATGCACTCATCAATCCATCCGATCCTAAAGTCACTGGCAAAGCACTCCCACTGGGGACATGAAGTAATATTATAATTACTGCATTAATTCTTATCTTAAAACTGACGATCCGCATCAGCCTAGGTTATGTGGTGTCTTATTCTTTGAGTAAGCAACTTAAATGGAAAATGCATATGCCCCAATAAATGATCAAATATTTACTTTTCCCAGTGATGTGATTGAAAAGGGGATTTAGAGTTCAGCTGTGATTAGTAGGCTGTAGATTAACTCTGGCAAAGAATAAGAAAAACTAATCTTGTTTCACAGCTGAATGTCTAAAGCTTGGACAGATACAAGACTAACCCAAACATCCCAGAGCCAAATCATTCTTTTAGTTGACTAGTTCATTCCTGATTTATTCTGTCCGAGTGATGATGATGAAAAAAATCTGTCAAAGATTATATGAATGCACAGGACTTTGTCAGTGTCTGAGCACTTCCTCATTTAGCCTATAGGTCAATAGGAGAGTAAATAAGAGTTGAAAAATAAATGGAAAATATGTAAATTATAGTATTTGGTTCTCTCAGGCAGTATTTGTTTATGTATGGATATTAAACTTTGAAAATTATTATGGGCATATTTTTAACCCAATTGAGATGTCTGTCATTTAGAAACAGAAACTTCCAGATAAATCAAATCAAATCAAATTGTATTGGTCACATACATGTGTTTAGAACTTGTTATTACCGGTGTAGCAAAATGCTTGCAGTAATTTTAGTCGATATAATTGCTTCTATTTGTTAACCAATTATGTCATATCTAGACCCAGTATATGATACACTCCCTGTACTATATTTCTTATGTATATGCTATCAACACACACCATTGAGTCATAGAAAAGTAGAACTACCTGAAGAAATGGTCCACAGTCAAAATGTCTGGTCCTGTGTGGTAGAACATGACGCTTGTAACATTCTGCAGGATTGTGAGTTCAATCCCCACCACCCATATTATAATTTGTATTTATTTAACCTTTATTTAACTAGGCAAGTCAGTTAAGAACAAATGATTTTTTACAATGACGACTACACCGACCAAACCCAGACGACGCTGGGCCAATTGTGCACCGCCCTATGGGACTCTCAATCACGGCCGGTTTTGATACAGCCTGGATTCGAACCAGGGTCTGTAGTGACGCCTCTAGCACTGAGACTCAGTGTCTTATCTGGATATCGTACGAGTGTAAATGGATCAGTGTAAATCATCATTATCCCACCCTCTAAAATCATTGATTTGATTTACAGTTGTTTATTTACAACCACGACATAAGAAGCAATTACTGTGTCTTCTGCTCTAATATACCTTAGATAGTCAGATTCAACTGAACTGTTATGACTGAATCAATATTGATGCCTTCTCTAACAAGAACATCTAGAAAGCAGACAAGATCCAATTAGATGAGGTTTGTTCGTTCACACTAAAACAAGAAAATAAGGCTGTCAATGAGCCAGCTTGTCCTACAGAGAGTCTGCCATCAACTCCTCGGGTGAAAATAAAAGAAACATACAGTGTTAAGTTAAAGCTAGTGACCACATACATCATAATGGAGAGCACCGTATGAAGACAAATAGGTGTTTCTCAGGCTGGTCAGGACCTTTTTTCTGGCAGAATTTTTCTTTGTAGCAACGGCAGCACGGATCTACTGAAGAGGAGGACAGGCATATATGCAAACCAATCAACGGGAAAACAACATTTAAAAGAGCCAAATTCAAAAGATTCTTTCCATGAGATTGATATGAATTCATTCAGGCTATTCTGCCTTTTTTGTGTGGAATGCAAGTGAATATTATTAGTTATGATAAACAATAGATGCTTTCCTGCCTCTTTCTAAACGCGAGACAGGGAGGACAGGACGCTTTCTAGTAACTTCTCTAAGCAAAGGTTCATGTGAAATCCACATCACCCTGCTGATAACTGCTTTTGAAATGACATCATTCCCGAGGAGAACAGAGACTATTATTGGGCGATTGTTTTGCTCAGTAAATGTGAGTGGTTTATTACTTTCATACTAAAAACTCTCCACTGAAAGTAATACTTATCCGTGCACGTTTTATATCACCTACGAAATTCAATTGGTGGTATGGAGTTACCTTGACCTGTTAAATATTACCTCATTCTACTCTTTCCAGAGGATGAAACACAATGAGGTCGCCATGCCAACGACCATGACACCAGCCAACCGAAGATGTAATCTGAGATCTCTTTCGCAGCAGTGACATCATTGACTTCTCCAGCAGTGTTCTTTGGATGTTTTGTACGTCTTGTACGTTTGAGATTTAATATAAGAAGATATGCCATTTATCAGATGCATTTATCCAAAGCAACTTAGACTGGTGCGTGCGTACATTTTCATGTAGGCACGCTCCCGGAGTGGTGCAGCGTTCTACCGCCCACTATCTCCGGGGATGGTCAGGAAGATCTGATCACAATCAGTTCACAATGTATCTTTTAATCGTTTACACCAGTCTGAAAATGTAGGCACAATCAGAATGTGGAAAAGATCAGGACACAGGATGTACAGTATGTTAGCACCAGGCTTGAACAAGGATAGATTGAGCTTCTCCATATGAAGGAATATTTTTTCTATGTATTGGATCCTTCTATTGTCCAGCTCCTGTAATTTCTTTGGCTGTGCGTCAACCCTCCTCCACTCACATTTTGCCTGTGGGCCTGGACTCATAGTCACATAACAGGATCCCTCCAACATACAGTATAATACTTGCTGGATATTATACAGCCCAGCCTGGATGCCTCTGACATACGGTACAATACTGGCTGGGTATTGTATAGTCCAGCCTGGATCCCTCTGACATACGGTACAATACTGGCTGGGTATTGTATAGTCCAGCCTGGATCCCTCTGACATACGGTACAATACTGGCTGGGTATTGTATAGTCCAGCCTGGATCCCTCTGACATACCGTACAATACTGGCTGGGTATTGTATAGTCCAGCCTGGATCCCTCTGACATACGGTACAATACTGGCTGGGTATTGTATAGTCCAGCCTGGATCCCTCTGACATACGGTACAATACTGGCTGAGTATTGTATAGTCCAGCCTGGATCCCTCTGACATACGGTACAATACTGGCTGGGTATTGTATAGTCCAGCCTGGATCCCTCTGACATACGGTACAATACTGGCTGGGTATTGTATAGTCCAGCCTGGATCCCTCTGACATACGGTACAATACTGGCTGGGTATTGTATAGTCCAGCCTGGATCCCTCTGACATACGGTACAATACTGGCTGAGTATTGTATAGTCCAGCCTGGATCCCTCTGACATACGGTACAATACTGGCTGGGTATTGTATAGTCCAGCCTGGATCCCTCTGACATACGGTACAATACTGGCTGGGTATTGTATAGTCCAGCCTGGATCCCTCTGACATACGGTACAATACTGGCTGGGTATTGTATAGTCCAGCCTGGATCCCTCTGACATACGGTACAATACTGGCTGGGTATTGTATAGTCCAGCCTGGATCCCTCTGACATACGGTACAATACTGGCTGGGTATTGTATAGTCCAGACTGGATCCCTCTGACATACGGTACAATACTGGCTGGGTATTGTATAGTCCAGCCTGGATCGCTCTGACGTACAGTACAATACTGGCTGGATATTATACAGTCTAGCCTGGATCCCTATATTCCAGAGACACCCTTGGAGAGCAGGCTCACAAACATGGTCTGTCATTATCAATTGTGACCCTGGAGCAATTAGAATTAAGTTTCTTGCTCAAGGGCCCCTCGACAGTATTTAACCTGGTCGGCTCTGGGATTCAAACTAGCATCCTTTTGGTTATTTACCCAACACTCTAACCTCGAGGCTACCTGCCACCCTGTGTAATATGTAAAGCATCCAGTGTGATCCATCTGTGATGCCTGGGTGGTAAAGATAGATTTATGAGACACAACAAGCTATTAAGGAGCTGTGTGTGGCAGGGGTAATATCAAGGAGCTGTGTGTGTGTGTGTGTGTTAGGGGGGGGGGTAATCAGAGGGGGAAATGGGCTGGAAACTCTCTTCTTCATGCTGCATTGATTCATCCTTCAGAGAGGAGAGAGAGTAGAATCCTCCCATATTAATACACACCTCATCTACAGAGACCTGGGGATGCTATCACACTGATCCCAGTTCAGGCATCTACAGGGTTTTGGGGATGCTATCACGTTGATCTGATCCCAGGTCTGCTGTTAAGAGGCTGGACTAGCGATGCAGGTCTCTACCACCTGATTCCATTTCAGGCCTTACCATTATACACATCTCCAGGGCGGGATGATCACCACAGGCTGGTATCACTCTGATTCCAGGTCTGCTGGTAAGGGGTCACCAGGTCTATTTTCTCCAAGGGAAATTCAGAGGGAAGGTGTAAATTATCTTCAAATTTGAGAGTGTAATTGAATCTTTAGTTCTTCATCAGATAAGTACATTAAGAAGAATACATAATTCTCATGGCAAGCCACTTTTTCTCTTTCAGGGAGCAATCCTTCAAGCCCTGCAGTGACCAGCATTTTCTGTCCTCTCTCTCTTTCATTTGACATTTCATTTCATTTTTTGCCACCGGGCCCTTTGCACTCTGGTGGTAAAATGACATTGGGGGAGGGGGCGGGGAGGGGTGTGGGAGTAATGGTGACACAAAGTGGCCCATGAGTACAAAGCAGTGGGTCGGTCGGTCCATTCTGTCCATTGTCAAGGTTATGGTAAAAAGACCTCTCCCTCCCTCCTTTCCCTCCATAGCCATCAGCTCCAGGCTACTGTTGGCCAGACAGAAGCTGGATTCTTTTTTGTCCATGGCTCTGAGTAGGCTGCCATTCCAGCAGAGGGAATGACTTAAGTCCCCCAAATTTATGAAAAATAGTGATAATTGTTTGTAGCTTATGAGAATCCAAATAAATAGACTACCTATGTACTGACAAATAACCATTCTTAATTACTTATAAACCCATAACTAAATGTAAAGTGTTTTATGTTGGATGTCAGCCACATTCGATTCCAAGCTTTAACACAGACAATCTTGACAAAGTCAACTGCTTGCAAGTCTCTTATTAACTTCTTTTTTTTAAAGCAGTGATCTTTAATTAATGTTGTGTCTTAAAGAGCTGAAGACAAGCAGATTTATTGAGCTACTCCTCCTATCTTAATTACCTAAGTGAGTTTCCCAGCTTTTGGGACGTAGTTCAATCAGTTCTGAACCAGACAAGCAGAGAGAGACTTGCATTCCGAGCTCAGTGTCCCAGAGGTAATTTATCCCAATGTTAATGAACTCCTGATCAATCAAATAAATGTTGTCATCCCCATCTTACCATGTTCCATTTTCCTCTTCTTTTTTGTCTTGTTGCCTGCTCTCCTTCTTGCACGCTTCGCAGGTCAGAGGGTCGTGTGGGTGAACCAGATTTGTGCTTTACTGAAAGGAATATTTTCGGTGCTGGGAGAAGTCCAATCCTGTTGTAGAGCGTCAGACTCGGCAGTACCCCCCCCCCCCCCCCCCCCCATAACACACCTCTCTCCTCCTGCATTCTAATCTGTTAAAATAAAAAGCAATTGAATCTTGTTTGTTTCTGAAATTCAATGTAGATATGATGAGGAAGGCACTGCATATTCCGCTACAGAGTAATCATCTGATAGAGAGCAGAGGATAATACAGTGCTCTCCTTCTCCGTGGCCGACGTGAGACATTTAAACGTGTTAACCCTCACAAGGCTCCCTAGCCGCGTCCTCAGAGCATGCGCAGACCAGCTGTCGGGTGTGTTTATGGGCATATTCAATCTCTCCCTATCCCAGTCCGCTGTCCCCACATGCTTCATGATGCTTCACCCAAGAAGGCCCAAGAAGGCAACTGAACTAAATGACTATCACCCCATAGCACTCACTCCTGTCATCCTGAAGTGCTTTAAAAGAGACTAGTCAAGGATCATATCACCTCCACCTTACCTGTCACCCTACCAATGTAAGAATGCTGTTCATTGACTACAGCTCAGCATTCAACACTATAGTATCCTCCAAGCTCATCATTAAGCTTGAGGTCCTGGGTCTTAACCCCAACCTGTGCAACTTTGTCCTGGACTTCTTGACGGGCCGCCCCCAGCTGGTGAAACAGCCTCCTTCTGTACTCCCTGTTCACCATGACTGCGTGGCCATGCACGCCTCCAACTTGATCATCAAGTTTGCAGATGACACAACAGTACTAGGCTTGATCACCAACAACAACGAGACAGCCTACAGGGAGGAGGTGAGGGCACTCGGAGTGTGGTGTCAGGAAAACAACCTCTCTCTCAACGTCAACAAAACAAAGGAGATGATCGTGGACTTCAGGAAACAGCAGAGGGACCCCCCCCCCCCCCCTATACACATTGACAGGACAGCATTGGAGGAGGTGCAAAGTTTTAAGTTCCTCTGTGTACACATCAAGGATGAACTGAAATGGTCCACCCACACAGACAATATGGCGAAGAAGGCGCCACAGCGCCTCTTCAAACTCAGGAGGCTGAATACATTTGTCTTGTCATCTAAAACCCTCACACACTTTTATAGATGCACAACTGAGAGCATCCTGTTATGCTGTATCATACTTATGAGTTGCATCTATCTTTCCTCCAGTTCCCTGGAGATCCTCTATGCTCATCATTGGTTGGTAAGGCAACTGCACCGCCCACAACCGCAGGGCTCTCCAGAGGATGGTGCGGTTTGCACAACGCATCACCGGGGTCAAACTACCTGCCCTCGAGGACACCTACAGCACCCAATGTCACAGGAAGGCCAAAAAGTTAATCAAGGAAAACAACCACCCGAGCCACTTCCTGTTCACCCCACTACCATCCAGAAGGCGAGGTCAGTATAGGTGCATTAAAACTGGGACCAAGAGACTGAAAAATAGCTTCTCTCTCAAGGCCATCAGACTGTTAAACAGCCATCACTAACACAGTGAGGCTGCTGCCTACATACAGACATAAAATCAGTGGCCACTCTAACAAATTGAACACTAGTCACTTTATTAATGCCACTTTAAAATTGATGTTTACATATATTGCTTTACTCATCCCATATGTATATACTGTATTAAATACCATCTATTGCATCTTGCCTATGCCGCTTTGTCATTGCTCATATATTTATTTGTACATATTGTTATTCCATCTCTTTACTTAGATTTGTGTGTATTAGGTAGTTGTTGTGGAATTGTTAGATTACTTGTTAGATATTGCTGCACTGTCGGAAATCGAAGCACAAGCATTTTGCTACACTCGCATTAACATCTGCTAACATTATCCAACCATCAGAGGCAGGGCTGAGACAGGCTCTGTCCTAAATGGGCCCTGGTTAAAAGTAATGGGGAATGGGTGGCGCAGTGGTTAAGGGCGCTGTACTGCAGCGCCAGCTGTGCCACCAGAGACTCTGGGTTCGTACCCAGGCTCTGTCGTAACCGGCCGTGACCGTGGGGCGACGCACAATTGGCCTAGCGTCGTCCGGGTTAGGGAGGGATTGGCCGGTAGGGAAATCCTTGTCTCATCGCGCACCAGTGACTCCTGTGGCGGGCCGTGCGCAGTGCGCGCTAACCAAGGTTGCCAGGTGCACGGTGTTTTTTCTCCGACACATTGGTGAGGCTGGCTTCCGGATTGGATGGCGCTGTGTTAAGAAGCAGTGCGACGCATGACTTTCAACCTTTGTCTCTCCCGAGCCCGTATGGGAGTTGTAGCTACTAAACAATTGGATACCATGAAATTGGGGAGAAAAAGGGGTAAAATTCAAGGAAAAAAGTAATGGGGAATAGGAAGTAATTTTGGATGCACACTAGGTTGATGATATTCACAATAGGAGGATATTCTGACCCCATTCCTGTTTCTAATGGACAAAACACATTGTGAAAGTTTATTACGAATATACTTAATAACAGAACATCCATGTATTGTCTCTATAGGGCCATGATAATAGCGCAGAGAAGAAGAGTAGACTTATAGTTCCGACTAGATAACAACCAGACAGCCAGGCCCCAGCAGGCAATTACCACCAGACAGCCTTGCTGTCAGAAGCTTACTGCCGAAAAGGCCATCTAAACTCCTGCCTCTGCCTCAGCCCCTGCCTCAGCCCCTGCCTCAGCCCCTGCCTCTACCTCAGCCTCAGCCCCTGTCTCAGCCCCTGCCTCTGCCTCAGCCCCTGCCTCTGCCTCTGCCTCAGCCTCAGCCCCTGCCTCTGCCCTGCAAAAATGAGTCGGCCGCACTCCTCAGGGTTTTCTAGAGCGATTCTCTTGTTATTCTCACCTGTAAGAAGAAGAAAGCAACAACAACCTGATCTGTAGTGCAGATAAAACACCTACATATGATCTAGCCCATGCCCCTAGAACATGATACAGAACAGGTAGAAGATCAGTTTCACGGTTCAAAGACCGTTTGGTTGTTTTAGTCATTTCCTGTTTATATGAATATAGGCCAGAATTAGATGAAGATGGTTGTTGGTTGTGAACTGCCTGTGATGGATTTAGTGAAGCCGAAAACAATCTCATTTGCAGTATAAGGCTCCTTTCTTGAAATAACCACCCAATTTTGAATCAGACTCCATTTGTCTAGGAGAGACCACATCTGAATAGGGTGCCACTTGGGACAGCCTTTGTTTTGATGTCTATGATGAGGACAAGAGCAGATGGCCTAAACTTAATTCAGTGGGAAACAAAAGTTCAAAGTCAGATCTGTGAGACGCGGATGACACCCTATCAAAAAATATTGCACTATGAAGGGAATAGGGTGTCATTTGGGACGTATCCAAAGGTAGAATAGAGATAAAAGAGTAGAGAATAAAGACATATTTACATTCAAGAAAAATATGTATCTAAGGGAGACAGTAGCCACAGAGGAGAGGAGAGAACATACAATATTAAAGAGGTAGGAAAGAAAGACAGCCCTTCCCTTTCACAAACCTGTTTGATGTGCAAGTATTGTGTCAAGGGCATCTAAAGGTAAATAATATCCATAAATTAATGCCTTTTCAAGTTTCCAAATCTGCCAAACTGCCAAGATCCACCAGGACTTTCCATCTGAGGCCTCTTAAAAGAGTAAACCTATATTTATAAACTGACTTCATCCTAGAGTGTCAAATCAATACAGTGAAGATTCTGGCATGTCATTTATTTCATAGACATCCCATGTTGTGATTCTCATTAGAGGTTGTGTCCCAAAAGGCAACGTATTCCCTATGTAGTGCACTACTTTTGACTAGAGCTGAATGGGCCCTTGCCAAAAGTAGTGGACCATAAATGGAAGAGGATGCAATTGAGGACGCAGCCTGAGTCTTATATTGATGTTAAGTCAGAAGTACAGAGGGACAAAGATCATTGTATTTTGTTGTATTTACGCTGAACAAAAATAGAAAGTGTTGGTCCCATGTTTCATGAGCTGAAATAAAAGATCCCAGAAATGTTCCATACGCACAAAAAGCCTCTTTCTCTAAAAATGTTGTGCACACGTTTTTTTTTTACATCCCTCTTAGTGAGCATTTCTCCTTTGCCAATATAATCCATCCACCTGACAGGTGTGGCATATCAATAATCTTGTGCTGGGGACAATAAAAGGCCAATCTAAAATGTGCAGTTTTAAGGGAGAATGCAATTGTTGAGGGAGTTGAGGGAACATGCAATTGGCATGCTGACTGCAGAAATGTCCACTAGAGCTGTTGCCAGAGAATGTAATGTTAATTTCTCTACCATAAGCTGCTTGCAATGTCATTTTAGAGAATTTGGCAGTACGTCCAACTGGCCTCACAACTGCAGGCCACGCATTACTACGCCAACCAGGACCTCCACATCCGACTTCTTCACCCATTGAGCATGTTTGGAATGCTCTGGATCAACTTGTATGATGACGTGATCCAATTCCCACCAATATCCAACAACTTCTCACAGCCATTGAAGAGGAGTTGGAAAACATTGCACAGGCCACAATCAACTCTAGGCGAAAGAGATGTGTCGCGCTGCATGTGGCAGATGGAGGTCACACCAGATACGGACTGGTTTTCTGATCCAACAGATGCATATCTGTATTCCCGGTCATGTGAAATTTATAGATTAGGGCCTAATGAATTTATTTAAATTGGCTGATTTCCTTATACAAACTGTAACTCAGTAACATTTTTGAAATTGCTGGATGTTGCGTTTATATTTTTACTGTGACTAACAACTTGTTTCTTATTTCTACCACAGTACATTTACACTGTTTTCCCCACCACACAACCTTTTACCGTAGTACAGAAGATCCGTTAAGAAATACATTTTTCCGGTTAATAAATACATGAGAGTATATTAAACATTTATTAGCTATGCAGGAGGTTTACAAGTGCACAGGACATTGACATGAGGACACAGTAGGTTATAGCATGTGAAATGCTTGCCAGAAGTATAGCACATAAACCAAAAAAACGAGCGTCTTGGGACATCCTTTCTTCTAAATGACAGGCCGTTAGTGACCTGTGGCTGTAGTCTGCTTGATGCACCTTCCACATGACTGGTGACAATAAAAGAGGAGCACTTCAACATTGATCACAGCGTTTTAATCAAGAGGAGATAATGAGACCTTGAGTTAATTATAGAATATAAGGCAGGAAGTGGCTGCTAGGTAAGAGCTCATCAACATGATTAAAAGGAACGGAATAGACATCAATGAAAACTAGATCAAAATGTTCCTGTAGCTCCCTGGCATTATTCATTGTTGGACATACAGGATCTGACAATAGGTGTATAATTGAATTCTGTTCTGAGCATCACTGTGGAATGGATATGATGCTCAAATGAGTGTGTGTGTGTGTGTGTGTGTGTGTGTGTGTGTGTGTGTGTGTGTGTGTGTGTGTGTGTGTGTGTGTGTGCGTGCGTGTGTGTGTGAGCGTGTATTTGTGTGTTATTGGGTTTTAATATCTTTGTGGGGAACAGAAGTCCTCACAAGGACGGTAAAACCAGTCCTCACAAGGGGTTAGAGGTTTGGGCTTAAGGTTTGGGTTAAGGAAAACAGGATTTTTAATGGGAATCAATTGTTTGGTCCCCACAAGAATAGCAAAACAAATCTGAGTGTGTGTGTGTGTGTGTCTGCAGAGCAAGAGAACGCCGTGAATAGAGCTGTCTCACGGTGACAGCCAGGATCGTGACATCCTTTACGTACATTCATAATCAAGTAAGCCATGTAACTGCTCTTACTCTGCATTAACTCAGACAGGATAATCCCAGATAAGCCTTGGCATTATAAGCCACTCCAGAGTGGAAGTGGAGCCACTAGCTGCTATCCCCCGGCGGTGATGAGAGAGTTGACACACACACACACACACCGCTTCAGTGTTATTGTCCGGGGGCCTGGCCTCAGAGTGAAAAGAGAATCACTTCCTCTAATGGAAAACTATTGTCTGACTGCTACTCCACTGACAACATCAGTTGAGAGGAATAGACATAGGGAATAGGATGCCATTTGGGATGCAGACACAGAGTAGAGTTGTTTTAAACAAGGGAAGCTATTTTGGGATTCCCACTGCCCTTGTGGCCTGTTCAGATGATCTCAGACCAGTTTGGGAACCCTTTGTCCTGAATGCTGTTTTTCCTTCCACTGTATTTCACTGACTCTAGACTATCTAAGCTTCTTGGCATACAATAAGGCACTGCAAGGGAATTATTTATTCATTTGAGTGGATTATATATACGGTAATGAACAAAACCAAATGCAATTAGAAGTGTCATTTTGAGCAATAGGATGTCAGGCCTGTGGCATACTGCATTATTCATTTCTTTCTCTTCCCTTGCAGTCAGGTTACACAGCAGTGGAGGCTGGTGGGAGGAGCTATAGGTGGACGGGCTCATTGCAATGGCTGGAATGGAATAAATGGTTTCCATATAATTGATGTGTTCGATACCCTTCCATTTTTTCTATTCCAGCCATTACAATGAGCCCGTCCTCATATAGCACCTCCCACCAGCCTCACATTATGACAGTAAACATCATAATGTGGGGAAGGATGACACGTTTTCCCCCCATTTAACTATCTGAGTCCACAAAGAAATACTAGTAGGGTTCACTGTTAGTTCAGCCTACTTTAGAATGTACATCAAATGTATACAGAGCCGAGCTGCTTCCCAAATGGCACCCTATTCCCTATATAGTACACTACTTTTGACCAGAGGCCCTGGTCAAAAGTAGTGCACTATATAGAGAATAGGATGCCATTTGAGATGAGGCCTTTGTGTCTCTGTGAAGAATAAAATGTTCCCTGGCAGATTCTGCCAGAAGATGAGATACTCCATTGCCGGGCTGGTCTTCTGTCTGTCGCTTTTGAGGTTAGCAGAAGTGTGATACAGGTCTCCCGAGCTATCACAGTGGCTCTGGGCCGATTCCGGCTAAGAGTCGGGGCGCTCGGCTGAGAGTCAGATTCGGCCAACGTCATGAGGCTCGAGTCTCGGCCGCCTTAGGCAATATTACTTATGGCTAGGATGCGGGGATTGAGCTCGGGCTGATTCCGGTGTGAGTTATCTGGCCCAAACGTACTTGCGTCTCGGGCTGATTGGGGACACTCTCTGGCAGATGATTACACGGGTTGCTTTATATAATTAACATTTCATTATTTATTTATTTTTCAATATTTGATCATTGTTTCAAAAAATACAATTAACATTTAAATAAACTTCTTTAAGAGTCGTGTTGAACTAGTATTTTAGTATATTGATACTTTGTGCAAGGCAATTGATAAGCATTAAAAACTTTGTGGATGGAGCCTCCCGAGTGGCGCAGCAGTCTAAGAAGCTGCATCGGAGTGCAAACTGCGGTTCTACAGATGCTGGTTCGATACCCGTGCCAGCCGTGACCGGGAGACCCATGAGACTACGCACAATTGGCCCAGTGTCGTCTGAGTTAGGGGAGGGTTTGGCCAGTCAGGATGTCCTTGTCCCATCGTGCTGTAGCGGCTCCTATGCCAGGCGCAAGCACTCTGACACGGTCAACAGGTGTACAGTGTTTCCTCCGAGATAACATTTTTTGGTGGATGGGTATAATTTGTATGGCTAAAATGTATGATAGTAATATTTAAAATTACTAAATAGGGTCATTTTTGCATACATTTATTTAAATTGGAATCGGGGCAGCTTCTGGGGGGATACTGGTAGGATGCCGGCAAAGACGGCTGAATTCCGGTATACAGAAATGGCCGATGTACTTGGGCCGATTCTGGGCAGTCAATCATTTTGATTCCGGGCGGAGTCCGACAACCGATTCCGGGCCGATTCAATCAGTTCCGGCCCCCCAGAAGAGGGATGCTTCTGGGCTGATTCCACATTGCTAGCTGGGTCCTATCTGTCTCTATAGAGGAGAAGTGTAATACAGGTTTCCTGTCTGTGGTTCTAGACGCTTGGGGAAGTGTGATACAGGTCTCCTGTCTGTCTCCAGAGGAGAAGTGTGACACAGGTCTCCTGCCTGTCTCCAGAGGAGAAGTGTGATACAGGTATCCTGCCTGTCTATCTGGAGGAGAAGTGTGATACAGGTCTCCTGTCTGTCTCTCTGGAGAAGTGTGATACGGGTCTCCTGTCTGTCTCTCTGGAGGAGGGGTGTGATACAGGTCTCCTGTCTGTCTCCAGAGGAGAAGTGTGATACAGGTCTCCTGTCTGTCTCCAGAGGAGAAGTGTGATACAGGTCTCCTGTCTGTCTCCAGAGGAGAAGTGTGATACAGGTCTCCTGTCTGTCTCCAGAGGAGAAGTGTGATACAGGTCTCCTGTCTGTCTCCAGAGGAGAAGTGTGATACAGGTCTCCTGTCTGTCTCTCTGGAGGAGAAGTGTGATACAGGTATCCTGTCTGTCTCCAGAGGAGAAGTGTGACACAGGTCTCCTGCCTGTCTCCAGAGGAGAAGTGTGATACAGGTCTCCTGTCTGTCTCTCTGGAGGAGAAGTGTGATACAGGTCTCCTGTCTGTCTCTCTGGAGGAGAAGTGTGATACAGGTCTCCTGTCTGTCTCCAGAGGAGAAGTGTGATACAGGTCTCCTGTCTGTCTCCAGAGGAGAAGTGTGATACAGGTCTCCTGTCTGTCTCCAGAGGAGAAGTGTGATACAGGTCTCCTGTCTGTCTCCAGAGGAGAAGTGTGATACAGGTATCCTGCCTGTCTCCAGAGGAGGGGAGTGATACAGGTCTCCTGTCTGTCTCCAGAGGAGAAGTGTGATACAGGTCTCCTGTCTGTCTCTCCAGAGGGGAAGTGTGATACAGGTATCCTGCCTGTCTCCAGAGGAGAAGTGTGATACAGGTCTCCTGTCTGTCTCCAGAGGAGGAGTGTGATACAGGTCTCCTGTCTGTCTCCAGAGGAGAAGTGTGATGCAGGTCTCCTGTCTGTCTCCAGAGGAGAAGCGTGACACAGGTATCCTGCCTGTCTCCAGAGGAGGAGTGTGATACAGGTCTCCTGTCTGTCTCTCTGGAGGAGAAGTGTGATACAGGTCTCCTGTCTGTCTCTACAGAGGGGAAGTGTGATGCAGGTCTCCTATCTGTCTCCAGAGGAGAAGTGTGATACAGGTTTCCTGTCTGTCTCCAGAGGAGAAGTGTGATACAGGTCTCCTGTCTGTCTCTCTGGAGGAGAAGTGTGATACAGGTCTCCTGTCTGTCTCCAGAGGAGAAGCGTGATACAGGTCTCCAGTCTCTCTCTGGAGGAGAAGTGTGATACAGGTCTCCTGTCTGTCTCCAGAGGAGAAGCATGACACAGGTATCCTGCCTGTCTCCAGAGGAGGAGTGTGATACAGGTCTCCTGTCTGTCTCTCTGGAGGAGAAGTGTGATACAGGTCTCCTGTCTGTCTCTACAGAGGGGAAGTGTGATGCAGGTCTCCTATCTGTCTCCAGAGGAGGGGTGTGATACAGGTCTCCTGTCTGTCTCCAGAGGAGAAGTGTGATACAGGTCTCCTGTCTGTCTCCAGAGGAGAAGTGTGATACAGGTCTCCTGTCTGTCTCTCTGGAGGAGAAGTGTGATACAGGTCTCCTGTCTGTCTCCAGAGGAGAAGCGTGATACAGGTCTCCAGTCTGTCTCCAAAGGGGAAGTATGATACAGGTCTCCTGTCTCTCTCTGGAGGAGAAGTGTGATACATGTCTCCTGTCTGTCTCTCTGGAGGAGAAGTGTGATACAGGTCTCCAGTCTGTCTCTCTGGAGGAGAAGTGTGTTACAGGTCTCCTGTCTGTCTCTCTGGAGGAGAAGTGTGATACAGGTCTCTTGTCTGTCTCTCTGGAGGAGAAGTGTGATACAGGTCTCCTACCTGTGGTTCAAGAGGCTGCATGGGAGAAGTGTGAGGCTTGACTGCTGTCTCTCTCTCACTCTTAAAGCCGGGAGAAGTGTTATACAGGTTAATTGTCTCTCTCTATAAAAGCTGGGAGAAGTGTGATGCCGGTCTGCTGTGTCTACGGGACACATTAGCCTGTTCCCTTTACAGTTCCTCTACAGGTGGCTCTGCTACGACATCCCTGGAGAGAAATGAAATGTTCAGTGTTTGGTCTGTAGATAGATCAGAGATCCACACTGAAGTTTCTTAATCTGGTTTCTTCGGCTGGGAGATGTGTTCTCCTTTCCTTTTAAAGACCAAATCGGGGCATTTCTTTCATGTGGTCCTGCCATGTGATTCTTCTGAGAGCTGTCTGGAAGCCACATCTTAGAGTCATGTCATTCGAGCGATGTTTTGTTTCAACCTAAAAGGATACAAAAAGCTATTATAAGCAGCTTAAACGAACACAAAAACAACAACGACAATATTATCAACAACAACAACAAGCTCTTTAATCACTTTTAAGATATTGTCATTGTGGACGTAAAAGAGCCCGGCTGCTCTTTGAAGTTTAATGGATTTTTGTCAAAACCAATCAATAAGTCATTATCTCTATGTGTGTTGATGATGGAGAGGAGATGAGAACCCCGCCAGCGCTCAGCTCGCTATCCTTTTCATATGTCTCCAGCTGGAAGGGCCTATAGAGGTTGATTCTGATGGCACGGGGCCCACGCCAGCACAGAGCTGAACTCCTCTGTATACTAATCACACAGACACAAAGGGTGGCAGCGGCTCCGCCTGGCACACATAACCAGGGGGATTGTGGGCCGGTAAAAAAGGGAGGATTATGGTGTGTGCTCTGTTGAGACGTCCAGGATTTCTCCCCAGTCTGGAGACTATCCCAGAGGAGCAGCTTTCCTGTGCTGCAGTAACATGGGTTTACCATGTTTAACACAAGGTGGTAACAAGCCCTTCAGCCATGTTCCACGGCTGCTTAGAGGCACCACGATATGTTGAGCTCATAATAGGATCTGTGTGGCCACATCCAAACGAGTACCCTATTCATACCCCTTGACTTATTCCACATTTTGTTGTGTTATAGCCTGGATTCAAAATGGATTAAATTGTTGTTTTTTCTCTCACCCATCCACGCACAATAGTCCATAATGGTGAAGTGAAAACCTGTTTTTCAACATTTTTCCAAATCTATTGAAAATCAATATCTCCTTTACATAAGTATTTACACCCCTGAGTCGATACATGTTAGAATCACCTTTGGCAGTCATTACAGCTCAGAGTCTTTCTGGGTAGGTCTCTAAGAGCTTAATATTTGATTTTTTACATTTATTCTTCAAGCTCTGTCAAGTTGCTTGCTGATCATTGCTAGACAGCCATTTTCAAGTCAATGTGTGTCAAAATTGTAGCTTAGCCACTCTGGAACATTCAATGTCATCTTGTTAAGCAACTCCAGTGTATATTTGGCCTTGTGTTTTAGGTTATTGTCCTGCTGAAAGGTGAATTTCTATCACACTGTCTATTGGAGAGCAGACTGAACCAGGTTTTCCTCTAAGATTTTGCTTGTGCTTAGCTCTATTCCATTACATTTTATCCTAAACAACTCCCTAGTTCTTGCCGATGACAAGCAAACCTATGATGCAGCCACCACAAAGATTGAAGAGTGATACTCAGTGATGTGATGTGTTGAATTTGCCCCAAATATAACGCTTTGTATTCAGGACATTTCTTTGGTAACATTTTTGCAGTTTTACTTTAGTGCCTTATTGTAAACAGGATGCATTTCTGTATTCTGTACAGGCTTCCTTCTTTTCACTCTGTCTTTTAGGTTAGTATTGTAACTTTTAGGTTAGTAGAGTAACTACACTGTTGTTGATCCATCCCCAGTTTTCTCCTATCACAGCCATTAAACTCTGTAACTGTTTAAAGTCACCATTGGCCTGATGGTGAAATCCCTGAAGGGTTTCCTTCCTCTCCGGCAACTGAGTTAGGAAGGACGTCTTTATCATTGTAGTGACTGGGTGTATTGATACACCATCAAAAGTATAATTAATAACTTCACCATGCTTTTTTACGAAGCATTGGAAAACCTCCCTGGTCTTTGTGGTTGAATCTGTGTTTGAAATTCACTGCTTGACCTAGGGACCTTACAGATAATTGTATGTGTGGGGTGCGGAGATGAGGTAGTCATTCATAAATCATGTTAAACACGATTATTGCACGCAGAGTGAGTCCATGAAAATTATTATGTGATTTGTTAACTCTCTGGGATAGGGGGTGGTATTTTCATGTCTGGATGAAAAGCGTGCCCAAAGTAAACTGCCTGCTACTCAGGCCCAGAAGCTAGGATATGCATATTATTAGTAGATTTGAATAGAAAACACTCTGAAACTGTGTGAATGAGTATAACAGTGAGTATAACAGAACTGATTTGGCAGGCGAAACACCGAGCACAATCCATCCAGGGATTTTTCTTTTGAGGTCAATCTGTTTTCCATTAGTTTCCTATGGCAAGCCCGTTTTAATATAAATGTACTTGCAGTTCCTATAGCTTCCACTAGATGTCAACAGTCTTTATAAATTGGTTGATGTTTTTCTTTTGAGAAATGAAGAAGTAGCCCTTTCCTTTCTGGGTGTATAGCCAAGTGTACTCAGTTGTTTGGGGCGTGTGACCTGAAGCTCGCTCCACTTTCATTTTATCAGCTATTAAACGCAGTTTATCCCGTCTTAAATTTTATCAATTATTTATGTGTTAAAATACTTAAAGTTGGATTAGGAAAGTTGTTTGAAATGTTTGGACAAAGTTTCCAGGTAACTTATTAGATATTTTGTAGTCATGCTGGGCGAGTTGGAACCGGTGTTTTTCTGAATCAAACGCGCCAAATAAATGGACATTTCGGGGATATAACGACGGAATTAATCCAAAAAAAGGACAATTTGTGATGTTTATGGGACAGGCATGAATTATATCATTATTTCTGAGTTTTGTGTTGCGCCTGGCGGGTTGAAATATGATTGTTTGTTTGTTTGATGGGATGCTGTCCTCAGATAATCGCATGGTTTGCTTTCGCCGTAAAGCCTTTTTTAAATCAGACACGGTGGCTAGATTATCAAGAAGTTAAACTTTAATTTGGTGTATTGCACTTGTGAATGTATGAAAGTTAAATATTTCTAATATCTTTTTTTGAATTTGGCGCTCTGCCATTTCACCGGATGTTGTCAAATTGATCCCGCTAAGGGATTTGATCCATAAGAAGTTTTTAAGCACATTTTTACTCCTGAACATATTTAAGTGTCACGCTCGTCATAATGATTGGACCAAGGCGCAGTGTACGTAGAGTTCCACATATTTTTTATAAATCGAAACTCATCAAACAAAAACAATAAAGCAGAAACGAAACTCTACTGGTGTGCACACAGGGAACTATCTGTAGACAAGATCCCACAAACACAATGGGGAAAATAGCTCCCTACATATGATCCCCAATCAGAGACAACGATAAACAGCTGCCTCTGATTGGGAACCATATCAGACCACCATAGAAATACAATTCACCTAGATGACCCACCCTAGTCACTATCACGCCCCAACTAACATAGAGAATAAACAGCTTTCCATGGTCAGGGAAAGCTTGCCATTAGACTTGCCATATCAATGGAGTTGAATACTTATTGACGCAATACATTACAGCTCTTCATTTTAACTTCATTTGTACAAAATTCTAAGAACATAATTCCACTTTAACATTATGGGGTATTGTGTGTAGGCCCGTGACACAAAATCTAAATATAATACATTTTAAATTCAGGCTGTAACACAATAACATGTGGAAAAAATCAAGGTGTATGAATACTTTCTGAAGGCACTGTAGTAGACTACTTTGACCAGGGCCCATATGGTTCTGGTCAAAAGTAGTGCACTATAGAGCACTGTAGCTTTTTAATCTGGGCTAATACTGTATTTGTAACAAAACCGCCCTGGTTATGTTGATTTAAAGGAGGAGAAATATCCGAAGAATAGCGTGGGTTGCAACTCACCTTCAGAGCTTGGGGGTGTTCGGACCGTGGGCTCTGGCACCAGCTTAAAATAAAGGAAATAACATGATTGATTACAATAATAAAGGTACAGAAAGAAAACAAACTACTGCAATTTAAAGTGATCCAGAACAATTATTTTAGTACGGTTAAAGAGTCATTCATTTGACTTACAATACAACATATTTTATCTAAGTCTTATAATACACTTATTGCACACCAAACTTTCTAGAAATATTACAGCTATTTATATTATTTTTAAAATGTTTTATATCGAAGTCTAATTAATCCCCAGTGTTGACTTTTAAACCCCTTCAAGATTAAGAAAGACTTAATAAAGAACAACATATTAAAGTTCATTTTGGTTTTAGTGCGTTATGTTTGTCAGTCTACGTTAGGGTGAGGTTTGGTTGGTTGGGTTTGATTACCTTGTGGAACGGATGGACGGAGGTCTTTTAAAACAGCTACTGTCTGTCTGCCGTCCTCTCAGTGCGGAGGTCAGCTGGGGTTCAGAGGTCAGGGGTCATTTAGAGTCTCTCTAACGGAGGGGCATGGCCAAAGGGCAGGGGCCACATGGGTCTTTATAGACTGAGAGATAGAGGGCCACACCACCAGAGGGGAACACAGGGAGCAGAACAACAAGAGAAACGATTTCCCCTCCATACAAATTCCATACATTTGTGTGAAAGCCATTGCTTACATCCAGTAGAAAAGCCCTTCTCCTGGTGTCACTGCTTGTCGTCATTAAAATGTAATAGCACTGTCTATTATAAGATACTCAAAGTGACTCATTGTCAGATAGGCAAGCGAGACAAATACAGGTGCCGATGCCATTGTTACTGTATATGTTAGTGTACTGTACTGTTACCTATGCTGTAACACAATCCGTTTTTATTAAGAGATAACATATGACAAAACACACAACATCAAAGACTTAAATCTGTGATTGACATTGTATCAAAACCATTCCCTACAAAACATTACCTGAATTGTAAAATACAAATATGCGACACAGTTCTTACAAAAATGGTGTTGCTTTGTTGCTGGCATTCAGTTTTAAGGTTTTTCATACAAATAATGTGAACTTTTATGCGGTTTGACATGTTATGATATTATTCAGACGCTAATTCTTGATCAACATGGTCTCGCTCAGGAGTCTATACATTCATTACGGTACATAAAAACCTGTATTAGAGTGAGCACTTCAATATTATCATCAGCATCATTCTTTCCAATGTTAGTTTTGTTAGTTTAGATTATAGTGTTTTTCTATTTAGCTATGTAAATACAGAATTAGGCTCTTGAACACAAACTTACTTCTTTCAAAAAGTTTATTGAGCATCAACCAAGAAGAAAAATGTAAAGGGCCTACATAAGCAGAGAAGGTTGATATGCTAAAACACTATTTCTGCTCCCAGACCAATTCTACATGATTTAACGTCTCAAGAAACTGATTATTACATTTTCTGAAAGCATTTCAGGTTTTTAAACCCCTAAAACAAAAATAGATTGGAATGAATTATTAAGAGCTTTACATAAAATGTTTTGTAGCTCTTGATTCTTTTTTTATATTTTTTTTACTGAAGATTTTTACACACAAAAAAAGAAGAGTATGGCCTGTGAATGTAGATCGATTAAAGGGGGGAATTAAACAGAAACACACACGTCTACACACGTTTTAAGATAGGAATAAAACAGCTGACACTATCCACAATGATTCCACACCATGCTTGTATAAGCCCTTTAACACGAGAGAACTATCATTTACAAAAGGAGATCAAACAACAATATGTATTTCAGGATCGTTCTGTTTTCTGATTGGAAAGGTTTCATTTACAAGGGACACAATTGACCAATCACCCCCAGGAAAAAAATATCTACAATACTTCACCTCTCTACAACTAAATCACTAACATATTAAAGTGACCAATCCCTCTATAACCAGGTCCATGGTATTTAGATATCTACTTGTTTAGGAGTGGGTAGATGGACTAAAATATACACATTATTCTGGTGAAAACAGTCTTGATATGATACCAGGTTTTTTCTGTTTTTAAAACCCACATTTACGATTGAGTGTTTTTATTCTAAAAAGGGAGCGTCCGTATAAAATCCATTACTTGATGACACGTCCGTGAGGGATTGTGCAGGTTGTTGCATAATCAGTTCAATATCTGGAGTAGGGCGTCTCTCTGTACACTCCCTTGGTCGTCCGTGCAGCTGGCACCTTGCCGCGATTAGTTGTCCACTCCTCCTGACCTGCTTTATAGGGAAACAACAGTAAGAAACACTTCTACACACACACACACTTTTGTGTAACTCAGATGTTTATGTCATTTTTACCCTGGCGTCAAGAGGTTATTGGACAAAATGGTTTTATATTTTCCTTAGCCTGGAACTGAGGTAAGCATTCAGCTATCATACTTCAATCAGGTATCAATCCAGTCAAAAATAGTTGAATTATGTCAAGGTTCTGTCTTCATCAGTGAACACAAATCAAGCATCATGGACTTTCTGGTCACAAAATCCTTTGAGAGTCTGATGTTGATATGGCTTATCCAACTGGAACAACAGAAGACTCCCACAGCCTCTGTAGTTCAAACAAAAAAATCCACCAAGAAGCTTGTCATTCACCTAGAAGGATGCATTTAGATAATTGAAACAGAAGATCAAATAGCTACTTGAAAAGAGCCAGTGTAGTAGATCCTAGCAAAAGGGCACAATAACCATTAGCCCAAATCAGACCTCATTCAGGCCCTCTGCTGTCTATGTGCCAAGTGCCTGCTGCATCGATGGCAGCCTTTGTGTGATCTCTAGCCAGCAGAGTCTCATCCCCGGGAGCAGAGCAGAGGCTCACAAAGAACAGTTTTTTCCCTGACATGGTCTCTGCTGGCAGCCCATAACCAATGGTTTCTAATTAAACCTGTCACCGTTTCTCTGGCACTCACTTTAGAGAGACAGTGACCAAGGTAACCTTGTGTTTAGAGATCAGCTATGTACCATCAACTCTGTTTATCATTTAAACAGCCCCTTCCTTTGAACTGTCAAACATCTCTTTATTTTGACCTGTTAGAAAGCATTTAGTGTGGCGCTGTTACCCGCTGTGTGTGTCTGTGTGTGTCTGTGTGTGTGCTTTGGAGGTTAGTTCTTTACACTTTTACACCAGAGTTTACACCAGAAACTTTACACCAGAGTTTACACCAGAAACTTTACACCAGAGTTTACACCAGAAACTTTACACCAGAGTTTACACCAGAAACTTTACACCAGAGTTTACACCAGAAACTTTACACCAGAGTTTACACCAGAAACTTTACACCAGAAACTTTACACCAGAGTTTACACCAGAAACTTTACACCAGAAACTTTACACCAGAGTTTACACCAGAAACTTTACACCAGAGTTTACACCAGAAACTTTCTTGCCACATTATTCCTGTGTGTTAATCTCATTGCAAATTGGAATATGAACAAGCATTTCTTTCAGTTAAAATAACAACAATTAGGTGTTAACTTACATTTGTAGTGTGTATTATACTAGTGTGTGCATTATACACATGTTTTTTTGCATATCCCACTTCCCCTGAGACAGCCTCACAGCCAGGGATCAGCCATCATTGACAGTGACCCAGGAGCAAGGAAAGTTAAGTGCCTTGCTCAAAGGCAAATCGACAGATGTTTCACCTAGTCAGATCGGAGATTCGAACCAGTGACCTTCGGTTACAAGCCCAAAGCTCTTACAGGCTCCTAGGCTACCTGCCCTATGTTATGGTCAATTACAAATTTATCATGGATCAAAGAACATATACTGTAAGTCCTTCATGTTGCAGATAGTGTCTCAGTCTGGTGACAACTGTATACATGTACTGTGAAGTGCTGTAAGAGTTGACATCTGCCACAGCAAGAGGAGACCTGGGTAATGAGGTGACATTAACGGCTCAGTGACTGAAACAGGAACCATACAGTGCTCAAGTCATTACACCAGAAAATAAAACTATGGTTCAAGCTATATTAGAAAACCAGACGTCAAGGCATATCAGTTACTCTATCACTCATGGTTTATGTACGAATACAGTCGAGGCATTGTGTAGACGTAGCCATGACCCGCTTAATAGAATTACTGTGTCTTTATCAGACATCCCCCAACCTTTATAATAACAGAATTGTATTTGACATTGTCAGAAAAATGAGCACTGTCCATATGGAGTTGCGTAAAAGAGGTCTAATTCAGTTGTGAAACAGAATAATCATTCAGCAATTATTTTACCATTATATTGACAAAGAACATGCCTCATGTTATCCCATCACCTGGCACCCTGAATAATACTAATGATACGTCTACAACAAATGTGTCCCAAAAATGTATGTGGCGCCTACTCAGGGAAATTACATTGCATGTGGGTTTGAAAACCCTTAGAGTCAACTGACGAACCGGTGCGTCAATCTACATAACATAAGAAAAAAATCCCCTTCAAAATCCAGTCAGTTTAAACTAAAGATAACCGTCTCAATCTACCGCATCTGCTGATATAGCAGATCCACATCTGCAGTGAAAGGTGGCAGAGCTGTGTTTGCCCATGAAACATCCGGAACACAGGTCTTCTCAAGAAAACATCAGTCGCTTCCGAACTGTTTTACCTTCCTATTTTGACCTCTCTATGGAAAGGCTAGACTCTCACCAACACAGTGGTATTTCGCTCTACAACCCCCACAAGTGTCAGGAGACTTGTCTGAAGAAGATACAGTCTATGTGCCAACTTCTGTTTGTAAGCGTCCAAACCGTTTGGGCTACAAACTAATGTGAACCCACTGTGGAAAAGGGGAGATTCTCAGAAACACAATGGTGGTTCTACATTTTGCTTTATGACCCCCACAAGTGTCACGGGACTCGTCTGAAGGTAACAGGCACCGGAGGATGAAGATAGTTTTGTGCCTACCCAAAAAGAGGTTAAATATGTGTAATAATAATAATAATATATATATATTTCCTGAGCTTTCTTATATCTCCTAGCTATAGGAGGATATAGGATATCTCCTACCTAACACTTCACTTCATTAACCCTTTACCATGTGTTATTCAGTGCATTTACAACATGTTATTCAGTGTGTTTCTCTGGGTTATGGTGGTGTAATGAAACAGCAGGGAGCAGGTTTCGAACCCTCGACCTTCGAGCCTGAGGTCCGGCGCGCTATCGACTGTGCCGCAAAAGCACGCTCATGCGGCAGAGTCGATTTCCGTGCTTATAAATTACACTACTCCCTCCTTTCTTATAAACCCAGGGTCGTTACAGTAGTAAAGGCCAAATTCAATATTTTTCAAATACTTTCCTTCTTAATTTTTTTTTATACCTAAAGGGGTCCAAAAATTCAAAATCAAATAGCTAAATGAGCCATAATGTGACCATCTTTAAACAATTCCAGATGTCAGCTAAGAACCCCCCCCCTTTTAAGAATTAACAGCATTCAAACTGCTAACGAACAAAGAACCACATTGAACAAGACAGTATTCATTTCAACAACATTTTCTATGTTAATAAAGCAGTTAGTAACTCACCGTATGACTCATATGATTCCTCACCATTATCGTGTCCGTACTCATAATAATCGTCTGAGCTGTGCAAGGAAAGAAAGAGGAGATATGCATCAGAATCGCTTTTTAACAATAAAATGACACGCCCCCGGGCCTTTTCTTAATAGAGAACAATAGAGGTTGCGGTTTCTACAACACACAGCCATCAAATCATTACCCGGAATGTGAATGACATGAACTGTTCGGGAAAGTGAAGTAATGTCAACGTGAGAAAATGATGTGCAGAATTGATGTACCGTTCCGCTGTATGTAATCATAAAGATATACTCTACATGGCATTACAAACATACGCAAAAGTTCCATACAGAATGTTTCTTTCATAACTATGACTTCCCTGTATTAGAGGATGGCTGTGTCTATCCCCCCATATCCTGTCCCATAACAGAGGATATGGAGATATACTGTATATGAGAGATGGCACCTGTAATGAAAAATAAAACGGCTGTCTTGAATTGTGGTTCATTTCTTTGCTATTCTTTATTTATTTCTCAGCGGTGCCCGTTGACTTGCTGACAGAACAATCGTGTGCTGGCATCATTCAGTATCAGACCTATCATTCAGACCCAGAAAGGTAATTCATCATAAAGCTGCCATAGAGCCGACACTGGCGGCCCATCACAGCTGAGTGTCCCCCCTCCCCTTCCCACCCCCAGCCATTATCACCTTGGCTGATAATGGAGAACAGCAGAACCGAGCAAAAATGGCCCCAGCCATTATCACCTTAGCTGCTGTAGGTTCATCTACCTCAGTCGATCTATAAACACACAGCCTCTTAGCTATACAATTGTAATGCTATACCCCTGAAAGAGGCGAAATATGAGAACTGATTCACACTGACACGTAGCATCTGTTCAGTCAGTTGTAATGATGAATTGCATATCATCAACACGTAACATAGATATCTCATCTCATTGTATTCCTAGGCATTACTAATCAAGCTCTGCACAAACAGACATCAATGGCGTATTATCACATTCACATTAATTATTAGAATATTACTTACAATTCTGTATTAATATCAGTGATGTATTCGGGGCGGCAGGTAGCCTAGTTGTTAGAGTGTTGAGCCAGCCAGTAACCGAAAAGTTGCTAGATCGAATCCCCGAGCTAACAAGGCAAAAATCTGTTGTTCTGCCCCTGAACAAGGCAGTTAGCCCACTGTTCCTAGGCCGTCATTGTAAATAAGAATTTGTTCATATCTGACTTGTCTAGTTAAAATAAGGTTAAAAAAACTGTAGTGGTAAAAAAAGTAGGTAATGGGTAAGCTATCAACTCCAGTGGGTGATGGAGATAAGAACAAACAACCACCAATATGTATGAACTGTATAATTGGCATTATGATGGCATTTTAATGTAGTTCAATATGGAAGATAGGAGATGTTCATATTGAAACATATCTTCTTTTTTTTGTTCCTAACTTGGTTGATGAGAAAGTTATTATGAGAACTTAGTAGCCTATTTTTTGCAATTTTTTGCTCCTGCTGAGGTAAGCTCTGAATAACGTTAGCTTCCTACTTCATCCCTCTAGCTGGCTAAGTAATATTAGCCAGAGCCCTTCATAAGTCTCTGCCGCCAGCTAGCCTACTCGAGCCGACTTCCTCGACCTGTGCCGCGAGGGGGCAGAGCGAGCCATTTGAGAGAGTGGTGAATGTGCTGCTAAAAAGGCAAATCCGGGAGGCAGATATGGGGAACGCAGTGGAACATAACGAACAAACCGCTGTTCATGATTCCACTCGTTCGCAAAGATGCAGGCGAACTCAGTCAGATCAAGAATATAAGTTTTGATCAATGCTGGGAGCAATATTTAGATTAAATTGATTTTCTTTATTGTGTACAAAATATATATTAGTGTTACTACAGTACAATAGGTCTATGACAGGGGCACTTCTCCTCTCCTCTCTTTGGCTTAGCGCTGGAGGTGACACTACAGGCCCATATATACACCAGATCAACACAGAAGGTTGACATTTATGATTTTCTCATTTCAAAGCACTTAATCATTATTAAACTTTGATTGACAGCATGTTTATTTTTTGGGGGGAGGGACTTAAAGACACAAGCTGACATGAACAACTGAAAATCATGTAAGGGGACAGAGGGGGAAAAACGTCCATTGTTGTGGATCTATAAACGTCTGCTTGAGACATTGTCCAGAGAAGGCATTCATGTTGGGTTTCTTCCCCGGGGAGATCATTGACTTGGCATGAAGATTGCATTGCTCACACAGCTCATGACTCAACCAGTGAACAATAACAGCAGAAACAAAGGCAGGCTTTTCCCTCTTATCCAAACTGGATCCCTGCTAAGACGTGAGTGATTATTTATGCTCTGTGTCCACAAAGAGAAGCCAGACGTTGTTATTCAGAGTGTGATGTTTTCCAATCAACCCTCACAGCAGAGGTACCACTGTGAGACTTTCACTGGTGTCCAGCTGCTAATATATACCTGACACCACTCATCATGGCTTTAGAGAGAAAACCAGAGAAAGAGAGAGAGAGTGTGAGAGAGATAGATAGAGGGAGAGAGAGAGCGAGAGAGAGAGTGAGTGTGAGAAATATATATAGAGAGAGTAACAGAGAGAGAGAAAAGGAGAGGGAGAGGGAGAGGGAGAAGGAGAGAGAGAGCGAGAGAAAGAGATGCAACAAATGAATGCATGTTCTCTCTTTACGTGTCTTGTACACTGTGAAACACCTGACAGGGTTTGTGGTAATTTGATTTCACACCATGTCTCAACACTGGGGTGTATTCTTCCCAGAGCGGAACCCCTCTGAATACACACTCAACTACAAACCGTTCTGCTAAAACGCCCTGGGAAGCTGAGGGGCTAAACAAGCGTCTCATCCTTCCTGTTGGTGTAAAGCTAAAGCCTACGAGGACCAATAACGTCAGTTAGGTCCTCAGAGAGCTGCCAAGTTAAAGCTTTCCCCCTTTAAAACGACGAGAGGAGGACTCCCAAAGCTGTTAGGCACTTCTAATTTCTGGGATGACATTTTGTCAATATCCTCACACCTTTTCTCCTCTATTACCCTGGTCTGGTCAGTGAGTCCTCAGGCATGTCCTGAAGGGCAACGATCCAGGTGAAACTAACTGCTCATGCGCCCTTCAAGTAAAATACAGGCTGCATCCCAAATGGCACAGTCAAATGCCTCATAGCACTTTTATAGTGGCCCTTTGTAGCTCAGTTGGTAGAACGGTAGCATAGTGGTTTCAATTCCTGGGACCACCCATACATAAAATGCATGCGCGCATGATTCTAATTTGCTTTGGATAAAAGAGATTGCTAAATCACACGTATTAGAAACCATCCATCAACACTTTATAAATAGTCACTAATGGAGTAAACACGATGCTGGGAACGAGTCAGGGACTGAAACAATCCCGACGTACCCAACTGAATTCATTTTTTATGTTGTTTTAATCACAAGCAAACTCTGTAAACATTCCTTAACAGCTAATGATAGAGCAGAGCAAGGAGAAACCCAGAGCAATCTGTCTTAAAGTGCTGGCTGGCCTTGACCTTGATAAATGAACACCCATAGCGCCCATTAGCTAACCCTGTCTCGTGATCAGGAATGAGGGAATCTGACGCCAGACCTGCTCGTCTACAGGTATACCTACTGCATGGCTCTCAGTTTTACAGATATGTCTATAAATGGCTGATCTTAAGTAGTGATTTTGCCATTTGCGCCGCCACTAAACAGATGGTGGTGTTACATCTGAATGATGTAGTACACGTCCCTGGTGGACTTTGCTTTCTTACACAGCCATTACTCTTCTGTTGCTCTGTGATAAACCTGCAGAGATATGCTAGGACATTTAGAGAGGATTCAGAGGTACTGAGAAGAACAATCTATAATCAGCAGTCATATCCAGAGGAGAGAAGACACTAAATATTTCATAGGTTTTCCAAAGCAAGAGGAAGACCATTCAACATCATATTCAACAGGGTTTCCTCATATATTTCATGCAAATTATAAGGGGCATTTTGATAGCAAGACAACTTCATTCATATTGGGGTGGCAGGTAGCCTAGTGGTTAGAGCATTCGGCCAATACCCGAAAGGTTGCTGGATTAAATCCCCGAGCTGACAAGGTATAAATCTGTTGTTCTTCCCCTGAATTAGGCAATTAACCCATTGTTCCCTGGTTGGCCGTCTATAAGAATTTGCTCTTAACTGACTTGCCTGGTTATATAAATAAAAATATTGACACATTTTAGAGTGGGTACAGTATATATTTTGTATTTCATGGATTAAGGCTCTGGAAAATAGAGCAAAATTACCAAAAAAGACAAAAATAGATCAAATATAACACAAAAGGAACTGGACTTGGGAGAATGTGTCCTGTATATTATCCAAAAAGGGGTGGGTGTAATTGAAATTGAAAACTCCCTCAGGAAAATGCTGTTGATTGCTTGTCTCAGCAGCTGATTGCGAAGGCAATCTGCACTGTTGGACCCTTGCTGCGCTGTTACAAAGACGGACTGAATGGTAAACGTCATGGATTTACATAATGTGTGACTATAATCATCTGCTTTGTCTGAATTTGACCCCTCCATGGTAATCAACTTATCGATGGTCAATCAATGTTCAGCAGTCAGGCCTACTGCATTTAAAGTCACCTCAGGTTCAGATTGTCTTGGTGAACGGATGGGGAGGTGACTGCAATGTTAATACAGCCCAAGCATGTAGACTGAGGTCGCATCCCAAATGGCATGCTATATGACACCCTATGACACCCAATAGTGTATTACTTTTGACTAGGGTGCATAGGGCTCTGGTCAAAATAAGTGCATTATATAGAGAATAGGTTTCCATTTGAGATTCACCCTCAGTGCTTCATCATGTTCTCGGCTGTGCAATAAACTGGTATCATCCCGAGAGCGTCTGGAATCTCTCCAATACAGCACCTGAGACAGCAAAAAAAAAAACTTGTTTGGCCTTACAAAACTAAAATATCTCTAGTGTTGAAGCAAATTAGCCTGACAAAACTAAAATATCTCTAGTGTTGAAGCAAATTAGCCTGACAAGACTAAAATATCTCTAGCGTTGAAGCAAATTAGCCTGACAAAACTAAAATATCTCTAGTGTTGAAGCAAATTAGCCTGACAAAACTAAAATATCTCTAGTGTTGAAGCAAATTAGCCTGACAAGACTAAAATATCTCTAGCGTTGAAGCAAATTAGCCTGACAAAACTAAAATATCTCTAGTGTTGAAGCAAATTAGCCTGACAAGACTAAAATATCTCTAGCGTTGAAGCAAATTAGCCTGACAAGACTAAAATATCTCTAGCGTTGAAGCAAATTAGCCTGACAAGACTAAGATATCTCTAGCGTTGAAGCAAATTAGCCTGACAAGACTAAAATATCTCTAGCATTGAAGCAAATGAGCCTGACAAGACTAAAATATCTCTAGCGTTGAAGCAAATTAGCCTGACAAGACTAAAATATCTCTAGCATTGAAGCAAATTAGCCTGACAAGACTAAAATATCTCTAGCGTTGAAGCGAATTAGGGCCAAAGACAGAAGTTGCTTGTCAAAAACAAAACATTACATACTGCTGAGAACTAAATTAGAACTATATTGAAATGATAAAATATGCAGGTAAAGTAATTATACAAAGTACCCATCTGAGAACTGCATGACCTCTGGTTCTTAGATAGAAATCCATACAATTCTGCTGAACTAATTTACTCTGTTAAACTAATGTGTGCCAAGCCTGAAATACTAAAACCAACATGTCACATATTTCCTAGGCCTAATCATGTCGAGAACTTGTAATAGCATAGCTACTTGATTTCTTTACCCACTATTTAACTGAGCAAGTCAGTTAAGAACAAATTCTTATTTACAATGACAGCCTACCCCGGCCAAACACAGACGATGCTGGGCCAATTGTGCGCCGCCCTATGGGAGTCCCAATCACAGCCGGATGTGATTCAGCCTGAATTCGAACCAGGGACTGTAGTGTTGCCTGTTGCACTGAGATGTAGTGCCTTAGACCGCTGCACCACTCAGGTACTTTACACAACTATATCCAAGATGGCGTAGCAGTCGGCGT
This sequence comes from Oncorhynchus kisutch, assembly GCF_002021735.2. Classification (NCBI taxonomy): domain Eukaryota; kingdom Metazoa; phylum Chordata; class Actinopteri; order Salmoniformes; family Salmonidae; genus Oncorhynchus; species Oncorhynchus kisutch. The sequence goes on along the minus strand of NC_034187.2, from coordinate 61,991,577 downwards.
GTGTTTGTCTTGTCCCATATTAATAGTCTGTTTTTCATTTTTTTCGTATATATTTTAATCTCACATTCCATCTACGAACTAAATATACTTTCCTGCAACCCGCCTCAACCAATGTGGTACGGATCTGATATTTTTTATACCTTATAACTGGAACCTCCATCGAGCTTGCCAGCAAACTAGCTACTAGCTACTAGTCATTGTTAGCCAATGCTAGCAGTCTTCACCATTAGCTCGGTTACCAGCCAGCTTGAGCTCAGATAATTATCTGCCAGTCTGCACAGCGCGATATCAACTCAGAGCATATCAGACTGCCTTTCTCTACCACATCACCGGATACCTGCCGCAAGCTCTGGACCATTACACTGGATCATTGCAGCTAGCTAGCTGCAACCTAGTGGCTATTGTTGGCTAACGGAGCCCCGCCGATCCATCATGACTGGTCTGCCGACAACAGTGGTAGGCTTGATTACCAACAACGACGAGACGGCCTACAGGGAGGAGGTGAGGGCCCTCGGAGTGTGGTGTCAGGAAAATAACCTCACACTCAACGTCAACAAAACTAAGGAGATGATTGTGGACTTCAGGAAACAGCAGAGGGAACACCCCCCTATCCACATCGATGGATCAGTAGTGGAGAGGGTAGCAAGTTTTAAGTTCCTCGGCATACACATCACAGACAAACTGAATTGGTCCACCCACACAGACAGCATCGTGAAGAAGGCGCAGCAGCGCCTCTTCAACCTCAGGAGGCTGAAGAAATTTGGCTTGTCACCAAAAGCACTCACAAACTTCAACAGATGCACAATCGAGAGCATCCTGGCGGGCTGTATCACTGCCTGGTACGGCAACTGCTCTGCCCACAACCGTAAGGCTCTCCAGAGGGTAGTGAGGTCTGCACAACGCATCACCGGGAGCAAACTACCTGGCCTCCAGGACACCTACACCACCCGATGTTACAGGAAGGCCATAAAAATCATCAAGGACAACAACCACCTGAGTCACTGCCTGTTCACCCCGCTATCATCCAGAAGGCGAGGTCAGTACAGGTGCATCAAAGCTGGGACCGAGAGACTGAAAAACAGCTTCTATCTCAAGGCCATCAGACTGTTAAACAGCCACCACTAACATTGAGTGGCTGCTGCCAACACACTGACTCAACTCCAGCCACTTTAATAATGGGAATTGATGGGAAATTATGTAAAATATATCACTAGCCACTTTAAACAATGCTACCTAATATAATGTTTACATACCCTACATTATTCATCTCATATGTATACGTATATACTGTACTCTATATCATCTACTGCATCTTTATGTAATACATGTATCACCAGCCACTTTAACTATGCCACTTTGTTTACATACTCATCTCATATGTATATACTGTACTCGATACCATCTACTGTATCTTGCCTATGCCGCTCTGTACCATCACTCATTCATATATCTTTATGTACATATTCTTTATCCCCCTACACTTGTGTGTATAAGACAGTAGTTTTGGAATTGTTAGTTAGATTACTTGTTGGTTATTACTGCATTGTCAGAACTAGAAGCACAAGCATTTCGCTACACTCACATTAACATCTGCTAACCATGTGTATGTGACAAATAACATTTGATTTGATTTGACGTAATCATCCAATCTGGTTTCAACAGGCAATTCTGTTGCGATGTCGCCGAAGACCCATCTGCTATCCCCGGCCCGCTATCTTTCTGACCTCTGTGTCTCCCGCTTGCCTAGCGTAAAAGCGACTACCGAACGGCTCCCTGACTCACCTATTGCTGCTCATTGGACGCTATGATCACTCGGCTACACAGCTGATGCCTGCTGGACTGTTCATTAACACTGTACCTCGAACTCAGGTCCTGTGTGTGCCTAACTGATCCTCTCTACCCATTCATCGCCATTTACCCGTTGTTGTCTTAGCTCTCATTTGGGGAATTTCTCCCATTCTTCTCTACAGATCCTCTCAAGCTCGGTGAAGTTGGATGGGGAGCGTTGGAACACAACTATTTTCAGGTCTCTCCAGAGATGTTCAATCGGGTTCAAGTCCGGGCTCAGCTGTCATGTGCCTTTTACTGAGGCGTTGCTTCCGCCTGGCCACTCCACCATAAAGGCCTGGTGGAGTGTTGCAGAAATGGTTGTCCTTCTGGAAGGTTCTCCCATCTCCACAGAGGAACTCTAGAGCTCTGTCAGAGTGACCATTGGGTTCTTGGTCACCTCCCTGACCAAGGCCCTTCTCCCCTGATCGCTCAGTTTGGCCGGGCGGCCAACTCTAAGAAGAGTCTTGGTGGTTCTTGGAGGCCACCGTGTTCTTGGGGATCTTCAATGCTGCAGAATTCTTTTGGTACCCTTCCCCAGATCTGTACCTCGACACAATCCTTTCTCAGAGCTCTACAGACAATTCCTTCGACCTCATGGCTTGGTTTTTTGCTCTGACATGCACTGTCATATGTGGGACCTTATATAGATAGGTGTGTGTCTTTCAAAATCATATCCAATCAATTGAATTTAACACGGGTGGACTCGAATCAAGTTGTAGAAAAATCTCAAGGATGATCAATGGTAACAGGATGCACCTGAGCTCAATTTCGAGTCTCATAGCAAAGTGTCTGAATACTTATGTAAATAAGTTATTTCTGTTTTTTAATTTTAATAGATTTGCGGGGATGTCTGAAGACCTGTTTTTGCTTTGTCATTATGGGGAATTGTGTGTATTTTTCAGATGATTTTTTGTTTGTTTGGTCCATTTTGGAGTGGGGCTGTTCCGTGGTGGGATGTGGGGAAAGTCAAGGGGTCTGAATGCGTTCCGAAGGTATTGTATCTGTAATCTGATCACAATATTTTTGCTGGTAACATAACTTATTACAGTAACAGTTCTTTGTAATCAGATTACATGTAACTGATGACATGTAATCACTTCCTCCCTAAACCCGGGAATATGAGTTGTGTTTCTCAGTGTGTGTCAATGCTTTCTGCCTTGCTCTGGTCGGTTGTTATGGGTTTTCCTAAATGTTTCGTCACACCACTAAATTGTCTCAGTGTGTATGTGTGTGTGTAAAGTATGTGTGTGTGAATATGTGTGTGTTTGTGTTTATACTCCCTGAGCAGTTACAGCTGATTGGGCTGCAGCGGATTCTGTCGTTCATTAAAAATGTTAAATATATATACAGTATAAAAAAAAAAATACATCTGAGATTTCCCTCCCCAACTACAACATTTTCTGTCAAGACAGATCTGCCATAGGGGGTGGAGTTGCAATCTACTTCAGAGATGCAAAGTTCTGTTTTACCATCCAGGTCTGTGCCCAAAAAGTTTGAGCTTCTACTTTTAAAAATCAACCTTTCCAGAAATAAGTCTCTCACTGTTGCCGCTTGTTATAGACCCCCCTCAGCCCCCAGCTGTGTCCTGGACACCATATGTGAATTGATTGCCCCCATCTATCTTCAGAGTTCGTACTGTTAAGTGACCTAAACTGGGATATGCTTAACACCCCGGCCGTCCTACAATCTAAGCTAGATGCCCTCAATCTCACACAAATTATCAAGGAACCCACTAGGTACAACCCTAAATCTGTAAACATGGGCATCCTCATAGATATCACCCTAGCCAACTTCCCCTCCAAATACACCTCTGCTGTCTTCAACCAGGATCTCAGCGATCACTGCCTCATTGCCTGCGTCCGTAATGGGTCCGCGGTCAAACGACCACCCCTCATCCCTGTCAAATGCTCCCTAAAATACTTCAGTGAGCAGGCCTTTCTAATCGACTTGGCCCGGGTATCCTAGAAGGATATTGACCTCAACACGTCAGTAGAGGATGCACGGTTGTTCTTTAAAAGTGCTTCCTCACCATCTTAAATAAGCATACCTCATTCAGATAATGTAGAACTAAGAACAGATATAGCCCCTGGTTCACTCCTGACTTGACTGCCCTTGACCAGCACAAAAATGTCCTGTGGCGTACTGCATTAGGATCGAATAGCCCCCGCGATATGCAAATTTTCATGGAAGTCAAGAACCAATATACAGAGTCAGTTAGGAAACCATAGGCTAGCTTTTTCAAACAGAAATTTGCATCCTGCAGCATTAATTCCAAAAAGTTTTGGGACACTGTGAAGTCCATGGAGAATAAGAGCACCTCCTCCCAGCTGCCTACTGCACTAAGGCTAGGAAACACTGTCCCCACCGATAAATCTACGATAATCGAGAATTTCAATTAGCATTTTTCAATGGCCGGCCATGCATTCCAGCTGGCTACCCCTACCCCAACCAACAGCTCTGCAACTTGCTCAAGATCCCCCCCCCATTTCTCCTTCACCCAAATCCAGATAGCTGATGTTCTGAAAGAGCCTGGACCCCTACAAATCAGCTGGACTAGACAATCTGTACCCTCTCTTTCTAAAATTATCCGCCACAAATGTTGCAACGCGTATTACTAGCCTGTTCAACCTCTCTTTCGTATTGTCTGAGATCCCTAAAGATTGGAAAGCTGCTGCAGTCATCCCCATCTTCAAAGGGGGAGACACTCTAGACCCAAACTGTTACACACCTATATCCATCATGCCCTGCCTTTCTAAAGTCTTCGAAAGACAAGTTAACAAACAGATCACCGACCATTTTGGATCCCATCGTACCTTCTCCGCTATGCAATCTAGTTTCTGAGCTGGTCATGGGTGCACCTCAGCCACGCTCAATCAAGGTCCTAAACGATAGCATAACTGCCATCAATAAAAGACAGTACTGTGCAGCCTTCTTCATCGACCTGGCCAAGGCTTTCGACTCTGTTAATCACTGCATTCTTATCGGAAGACTCAATGAAATAAGGAATGAAATAACACTCTGATCCAAACCGACCTTGGTTTCACAAATGACTGCCTTGCCTGGTTCACCAACTACTTCTCAGATAGAGTTCAGTGTGTCAAATCGGAGGGCCTATTGACCGGACCTCTGGTTGTGTCTATGGGGGTGCCACAGCATTCAATTGTTGGGCCGGTTCTTTTCTCTGTATACATCAATGATGTCATTCTTGCTGCATTCTTGCTGCTGCTCAACACTCCTTCCATGGCCTCCAACTGCTCTTAAATGCTAGTATAATTAAATGCATGCTCTTCAACGATCGCTGTCCGCACCCACCTGCCCGACTAGCATCACTACTCTGGATGGTTCTGACTTAGAATATGTGGACAACTACCATTACCTAGGTGTCTGGTTAGACTGTAAACTCTCCTTCCAGAATCACATTAAGCATCTCCAATCCAAAATTAAATCTAGAATCGGCTTCCTATTTCGCAACAAAGACTCCTTCACTCATGCTGCCAAACATACCCTCGTAAAACTGACTATCCTCCCAATCCTTGACTTTGGCATTTACAAAATAGCCTCCAACACTCTACTCAGCAAATAGGATGTAGTCTATCAGAGTGCCATCCGTTTTGTCACTAAAGCCCCTAAAGCCCCACTACTGCGACCTGTACACTCTCGTTGGCTGGCCCTCGCTAGATATCTGTCACCAAACCCACTCGCTCCAGGTCATCTATAAGTCTTTGCTAGTTAAAGCTCCGCCTTATCTCAGCTCATTGGTCACCATAGCAACACCCACCCATAGCACGCACTCCAGCAGGTATATTTCACTGGTCATCCCCAAAGCCAACACCTCCTTTGGCCGCCTTTCTTTCCAGTTCTCTGCTGCCAATGACTGGAATGAATTGCAAAAGTCTCTGACGCTGGAGACATATCTCCCTCATTAACTATAAGCATCAGCTGTAAATAGCCCACCCAACTACCTCATCCCCATATTGTTTTTTTTTGTTGCTCTTTTGCACCCCAGTATCTCTACTTGCACATCATCATCTGCACATATATAATTCCAGTGTTAATGCTAAATTGTAATTACTTCGCCACTACGGCCTATTTATTGCCTTACCTCGCTAATCTTACTACATTTGCACACAGTGTATATAGATTTTTCTGTTGTGTTATTGACTGCACGTTTGTTTATTCCATGTGTAACTGGCCTACCTGGTGAAATAATGGTGAAATAAAAATTAAAAACAACTGATCCACACCTTTAGTGGTCTACATTGGTACTTCTGTTCACATACTGTTGGTGGACGACCCACCAAGACTTGCCATTCGGACATCCATTACTGTTCTCTCCTCTGTACTCTCTTACCTCAGCATGGCTCTCCCCTTTGCTGCTATCTCTACAAGTCCCCTGTACTCTGTGCTACCTCTTACCTCCACGCTTGTCTCTTGAATTGAGTTTTACAGCTGTTCCTAGGGGATGTGTCTGCCCTTTAAAACACTGTCACAGCTACCCCTGTAACCGCGGCCCTCCTCCCTGTAACCGCGGCCCTCTGGGAGCAGCCTGACGGCCCAGGGTCGGTATTCAGGCGAAAGGGACGGGAAAGGGAAGATACGAGAGGCCCCTGTAGTCTTATAGGTGTCAGGAATGAAATAACACTCTGATCCAAACCGACCTGGGTGAGTGTCCATCCTCTGGATGACCTCACCCAGTGTCCAGCAGTCGCAATACAGAGCAACACCTGTCATTCTCCTCATTTACATACAGGGAGATCACCTCCTATCACTAACACAATGAAAGTGATTATCCTCATTTACCTACAAGGAGATCACCTCCTATCACTAACACAATGTAAGTGATTCTCCTCATTTACCTATAGGGAGATCACCTCCTATCACTAACACAATGAAAGTGATTCTCCTCATTTACCTACAGGGAGATCACCTCCTATCACTAACACAATGAAAGTGATTCTCCTCATTTACCTACAGGGAGATCACTTCCTATCAATGAAAGTGATTCTCCTCCAGTCTCTCTATTTATCTGACCTTCCACCTGCTTAATAATACCCACCCACCTACCTACCTACCTACCTACCTTCAGTTAACTCTCCAGAGACTTAGCCCTTTGCCAGTGTTTTAATAATTAGGTTGTGTTGGGTCGATCAACGATTCTGCACCCATATCAGACATGATTTTAAGTTATGTACACAGTAGGTCCCTCAGGACCTCTGGCCCTGGCCTTTTAACTATCCCAAAGCCTAGGACCAAGAGGCATGGAGAGACAGCCTTTAGTTATTATGCCATCAGCCTTTGGAATAGCCTGCCAGGGAACCTGAGGGAGGGCCAAAACTGGGGACATATTTAAAAGTGGTCTTAAAACGCATATTTTTAAGCTTTGCTTTTCCTTAGGGTGCTTTTAAGTCATTCCATTTTGTCATTATTTTATTTTCTATCTTATGTTTGTTGTGCAGTAAATATTTCAGCTTTTATTTTCATAGTTTTTTATTATTGCGTTCCATTCCATGTCTGAAATGTGCTGCATAAATAAAGCTTGATTTGATGATTTTATTTGGGTTAGTGTATTACATGCTGTAGAAAGAGGCTATGATGGCGCTCATACAGATTGACTGCTCTTGTGCTGAACCTGAAGCTGCCATGGATGTCATGCTGATCTGGCGTTCCAAAATGTTCCCGAAGGCTTTCCCTGTCTTCTGAAATATGCAAATGTCTCCAAGTTGAGAAGAACCGGTAACAGTCTCATGTTTCAAGGTTGTGAACTGTTCATATTTTCCTGTTGACTAAATATGATTTTAAAAAAATAAAAAATATAAATATGATTTTAAAAAAATGTTTAGGCTATTATCAGCAATAACGATTTGAAAACAGGTTGCATGTCTTGTATTTAGTAGGAATAATATGTCCATCTCAATCATCTCTACTGTATAACAGACATACTGTAGATGTCACAAATTCCCAAAACAAACTCTCCAGAATGGCTGCAGTTTCCCACCAGGCATAGGGCTGATATCATACTGGAGACACTGGAGAAACCAATGGTCGTAAAAATCTCTGCTTGTTATCCTGCAACTAGTGAAGTCCTGCCTGCCTGCCTTCCTGCCACCCAGCCAGGGATCTAACATGGTGGCTGTGCTGTGAGTTCCTCAGGCTCTGTGAGACATTGTTAGGGAGACGTCTTGTCCATGGATCCAGTCTAACACTCCCCTGGGAGCCTCGTCTACCGCTCTGACCTGCTCAGGCTGAGTTTGGGCTCCGGGCTAAAACAGGGCTGCACCTTTTGTTCATCAACAGATCTAAATTGTATCCTTAAAAAGGAAATGTGCTGTACCGTATGCACTATGCACTGCAGTGTTGGTTGAACTGTACACGCTGGCTCTGTAGTGTGGGAAATGAATGCTTTAGAAAACAAGTCGAAAGTGCGAATATGGTTCATGTTCAGATGTCCTTTCAATTTAATTGCCTGCTGTTAGATGTAGTAGGATAACTATGTTATAGTATATTAAAATATTCATATGTACATACACTGAGTGTACAAAACATTAGGAGCACCTGCTCTTTCCATGACATAGACTGACCAGGTGAATCCAGGTGAAAGCTATGATCCCTTATTGATGGCACTTGTTAAATCCACCTCAATCAGTGTAGATGAAGGGGAGGAGTCAGGTCAAATAAGTATTTTTAAGCCTTCAGACACTTGAGACAGGGATTGTGTATGTGTGCCATTCAGAGGGTGAATTGGCAAGACAAAATATTTAGGTGCCTTTGAACGGGGTATGGTAGTAGGTGCCAGGCGCACCGGTTTGTGTCAAGAACTGCAACGCTGCTACAGTTGGTTTTTCCACAATTGTGGTTCTGGGGACAAACGGGGGAGGGGGTGCGTCTCAATATTAGGAAGGTGTTCTTAATGTTTGGTGTACTCCGTGTATACAGTACCTTGATGACTTTGCGCTATGCTACAGGGTATCATCCCCATGCATTGTTAAGGGCTGCTAGCGTCTATGATGCTTTTACTCTACAGATGAAAGAAGAAATCAAAGGGTCTCGTCTGGTTAACAATATCTCTTAATAATCAACTGTCCTATGAAATAGGGTTTACTTTTTATGAAAAATAATAATGCATTGGTTTATGAGGAATTCAAAAGATGACTAGTGTGTTCAGAAAGCAAGGAGGGTACTGTACTGTACATATTCATAAATACTCACTGAGAGTAAATAGTCATCCTGAGTGTATATAGAGCAGACTGGTTGCAGTGTTCTAAGAAATTGCAAGAGATCTTTGCTTGTATGGTGAACATGATAAACAATCAAAGCTCAAAATAAAAATAAATACTTTCGAGCCAGTTCTGAGACGTATAAAGAAATAAGTCAACAAAAATATGTAAATAAACAGAATAGTGTGCCTCAGGAGGAAGATGATGTAAAGTATGGAGGCCCATTAGTCAGCCCATGGGTGCATCTAAAACGGCACCCTATTCCATATAGTGTACTACTTTTGTAATGCACTACTTTTGACAAGAGCCCTATGGGCCCTGGTCAAAAGTAGTGCACTATAAAAGGAATATGGTGCCATTTGGGACTCTAGCCAGAGAATAGATCTCAGAATCTCTTTGAGTCTAGCATCAGGCCTCTGGGCAGAACATACACACACAGATAATCCACCCAGCCTCTACATGATGGACTCCATTTTTCCTTCTGCCTTAAGCCTCTGTGATTATTCACCAGGCTCCTTTTAAAACAAATGGCTGCAAATAGACACCAGGGTTCTAAGAGGCAGGCAGGCTTTAATATGTACCCCTCAGTCTCTGAGGAACTGCATAGAGGGGTGAGAGAGAGAAAGGGGGAGAGAGAGAAGCAGATACTTTGGCCCTAACAGAGAGTGTGTGAGAGATGGATGCCGCCTGGCCTGGGCGACATATATCCTGACACCGACACAAAAGAAAACATCAACCATGCCTCCTCACAAAGCAGGGGACAGTCTAATATGTTATTTTTTCTTTCTCCCCCCCCACCACACATAGCTGCCTCTAATGCAATTTTTGACATCTTAAGTGCAGCAACAATCAGGCCCTCTTTGAAACTGCCCATGCACGCAGAAAATACAGAATAGAGGAGAGGTGGGAAGATGGTGTGACAGCAGTAGGGATGCGTCCCAAATGGTGCCCAATTCTAAATTTAGTGTGCTACTTTTGACCAGAGAGAGTCAAAAGTAGTGCGCTATATGTGGAATATGGTGCCAATTGGGACGCATCCCAGATGCAGGACCGATAAAAGAGTGTCCTTTGACCTTAAGTGACATGGTGAAAGTAATCACGATCACTCCCTTGATATGAGAAAATCAATTCTGTACATTTAGTTGTAGGGTCTTCTTTTTCTATCAGGGATGGGAACCTAAATTATTTCCCAAGCGTTTCGTTCTGAACAGAACCAATATTTGTTTTGTTCCCTTCTACTGTTACGACCAGCAAAATAAAGTTCTGAACCATTTCAACCCCAAAAAACTAACGGTTTATATTGTTCCTTTCTGTTCCTCTTTAAATTATTATTTTTTGTACATTTAACGAAACATTAGATTATGTCACCAATCAGATAGAACAGCTTGCTATGCAGCAGGCTACGGATGTTTACATGTATTGGACAGGCAAGTGTAGGGTGCGAGATATGACAGAAATGATTCCGGTTGGGAGAGATCGAGAGAGGGAGAAGGAGAAGGCTTGACATTGAAGCACTGGGCATCTTATTATCTTAATTAGGCCCACAGAATTCGTACGGAGAAGAGGCGATTTTAATGTCTTTGAACTTCAGAGGGTTGGTTTAACGTTGCACCAGAGCTAGCTAACTAGCTAACAAGCTTGTGTGTGCAGAGCGTCACCAGAGCTAAAATAAAAAGACGTTTTATCTTTTTGTAGTTGTCACGTTCATTGTAACGAGGAGACCAAGGCGCAGCGTGATGAGAATACATTCCTCTTTATTAAAGGAAGAACACTTAAACAAACTAAGCAAAACGAACGTGACGCTGTATAACACGAGTGCTGAAACAAGCAACTATACATAGACAATAACCCACAAACTATCCCAGGCATATGGCTACCTAAATATGGTCCCCAATCAGAGACAATGATAAACAGCTGCCTCTGATTGAGAAGCAATCTAGGCAACCATAGACATAAAAACACCTAGACTGGGAAACCATAAACATACAAAAACCCTAGACAGGACAAAACACATATATCACCCTCGACACACCCTGACCTAACCAACATAATAAATAAAACAAAGATAACTAAGGTCAGGGCGTGACAGTAGTTAATAAATCCAATGGGAAAAATGATATTTATAGTATCTAACTAGCATTGAAAAATGTAATCCATTCTTCTCTAATAAAAAATACCTCTTCTTAATTTCTGAATCACGCTTGAAGCATCAGTAGGTAGCCTAAGCTTCGGAGGGGAAGGGGCAGTTAGCCTACACATGCACACACACTAGCAAAGATTTTAGGCAAAAAAAATATTATCACAAGGGATCCACTAGTATTAGTCAAGCTATGGCATTATGGTTAAAATGCTTTTGACAGGACATCAGAATGAGAAGATACAGTAGTTTGTTTCCCTCAATTTCATTCTGAGCCCCCAAACGCTGTCTTCTATGTTGGCACTAAGACATGCCCTATGCATGCCTGGCCTCTCTGATCGCCCCTCCGTATGTTCCATTAGAGTTCAATCTATTAGAGGTCATTCCATTTCAGTTCCTCATGACATAGTGGATGTTTATCTATTTATAATTCAGAACTGTCTCTTTCTCCTTCAGAACTCAAATATTCATGAACCAGTTTTTTTCTATTAAATATTGTTTTATCGCCGCTCATTTTTGAACGTATGTCAAAAGCAATTCTTCTGATCCCTAAATGTGACTTTTCCACCAACCGATCATTACCGACAGCTGGATGATGCTGTAATCAATTAAAGATAGCACAGATGCTCCAACACACATGTATGTATTAGTCTGTCCTTACAAATCTAACTATTTCATGCAGAAATTTTTATTTTATGCATAAGGTAACAGTAATGGATCTGAAGACACCACCCCACACATAGATATTTCCACGGTCTTTCAAACGATTCGAAAACCGAAAATATTTACTGTACTGAAATGACATTATTTCTCAATTGTGAACATAGGAGAAAAGTGGATGCACCACTGCTCCACGCAGCTCTGTGTGTGTGTGTGTGTGTGTGTGTGTGTGTGTGTGTGTCTCCTCATGCCACGAGTCCATTTCATGTTTCTGATTGTTAACCAGCTACTGTCACCATTCACACCTGTATGTCTCACTCTCGCTACACAGGCTAATGAATAACTAGCGTGCTAACATGCTAATCTGACATGGTTCACATTAAAGGTCTTCTCGGGTCCCGAAATTGAGATCCGATCCGAATTGGATATGTGAAATTCCTACCCGACCCTGACAGGCTCCAGACGTTAAAAAATATATACTGTTTTTTATTTGATCCGATTTGGACCAAAACATGTCAGAGTTGAGAGTGAATCGGATTCAAATTGGGTCAGGTCTGTATCTGACCCAATGGATCTGAAAGAAAAAAGATTTTGCTTGATTGCCCAAAATGGAGCATTATCGACATACTTGTCTGCTGAACTTTAACGTGCATTTTCGTTGTATCTAAAAACAATTCATCTGTGGTCTACAGCTTAGTATTTTCATAATTACAGTGCCTTGCGAAAGTATTCGGCCCCCTTGAACTTTGCGACCTTTTGCCACATTTCAGGCTTCAAAGATAAAGATATAAAACTGTATTTTTTTGTGAAGAATCAACAACAAGTGGGACACAATCATGAAGTGGAACGACATTTATTGGATATTTCAAACTTTTTTAACAAATCAAAAACTGAAAAATTGGGCGTGCAAAATTATTCAGCCCCTTTACTTTCAGTGCAGCAAACTCTCTCCAGAAGTTCAGTGAGGATCTCTGAATGATCCAATGTTGATACAATACTTTGTAGCGCCACCTTTTGCTGCGATTACAGCTTGGGGTATGTCTCTATCAGTTTTATAGCCTAATATTTAGTTTTCTAAATGAAATGCAGATTTCATTCAAGCCTACAGAATAAAGAAGTAAATTGAATCAATTAAACCATTAAATTAAGTAGCTCAGATCTTGATATTATGGGCAACCTTTTCCCCCCTGTATCCACAATGTGCATAAATGAGGCGATTACAGACAATTTCCCTGTTTATATATTTCTTGCACTTTATACAGCCTAGGCTATCATTATCCACTGTGTCCTCCTCCTCTCCCATAACAAGTAGGCCTATAGCTTATTTCACCTGAAGTGAAGTGCACAGTGGCTGGTATTCATGAAGTGAATATGTCATTTTGTCACAAAATGATAGTGACACATTTGGTTTGAGGAAATGGGACCCCCTGACAATAATGTAAGATAATAAAATGGAAATGTGTGTTTCTGTTGTTTAGGAACTAACTCTTCAAATATAATTTGAGATCTGGTTGGTATTTCACATATTTTCCCACAGATCGGGTCGGACCTCGGGTTACCGGGTTCGGGTAGATTCACGAAGACCTCTTGTTCACATGCTGCTAATGGAGAAATAGCATGCTAACATGCTAATCTGATGTAAAGCATTGATGCAACATCCTGCCGACAATCTCGGACAACCTTCATGTATTTTTGATTCAGACAAAATCCTAATAGGGTCCACTTGATTTGCCCACTCAAGAATCCGTTTCCCCCCTATTTAACTAATAAACACCAATAATAGACACTACAGTATTGTCTTGCTAAAACAGGGGTGAGGATAAGGACACGTGTGAAACAGGAAATGAACTCTTACTTCTGTCCTTGATTGCTGTAACTGTTGTCGTAGGAGTCATAACCCTGGTCATCGTAAGCTGTCCCGTATCCATCATCATATTCCTGGAGATAGAAAGAGAGGATAAAATGCATAAAGAACATTTAGAAACATCACCACAACGTTTTTTTCTGCGCTCTGCCATGGGACTGGTCAGTCCAGGTCACTAAGTCCATCCATGTCAGTTGGTCATAACATAGTTTGTTTCTATCTATAGTTGTCTCCTTTAGAACTATACTATTCATCAACCCTTTTTTCTACACCTCTGTTAATTCCTGGAAGTGCGTCAAAAGCAATTCTTCTGATCCCTAAATGTGACTTGTTCCCCAACTGATCATCCGCGACAATTGGATGCTGCTGTAATCACTTAAAGATAAGCACAGATGCTCCAAAATGCATTCAGAAAATCTAACGATTTTAATGTGTAAATGTTTATTTTATGCATTCGTTAACTGTCATGTATCTGAAGACACCATCTCACACATGTCTACTGTCTTCCAACTACTCTGACCTCGAAAATATATACTGATCTTAAATGCACACATTATTTCTCGATTGGGAGTATATTAGATGAATAGGTTGTGTACCATTGCGCCACATACAGTACCAGGGCTTTTCTTTATTTGTACTATTTTCTACATTGTAGAATAATAGTGAAGACAAACAAACTATAAAATAACACATATGGAATCATGTAGTAACCAAAAAAAGTGTTAAACCAATTTTGACTGGTACTGTGTGTGTGCGTGCATGTGTGAGTGCGTGTGTGTGTGTCCAACAGCCAGATGTATCTCCTCATGCCCCGAGTCCATTTCATCACCATCTCTGAAGAGGAGCTTGAAACATCTGCCTGAGCTCCAGCAATATCCCCTCTCCTCCCCACTCCTCCCCCTCTTCCCCAGCCCCCACTCCCCCCAGTCCCCTAACCCCCTGCCTAGTGGAACATCAAAGGGGCGCAGAGCCGCACCCGTCCTAATTTAGGATAAATGGGAATTATGTTCCACAAAGATGTCGACCCCTCGTGACACATCCCTCATCCCCCTCACCCCCAACACTCCACCACTAATTCCATCTGGGTGATTTGCATGCACAAACTGTGAGAATTACAGTGAGAGAGAGAGACAACATACTCATCTCCGTGTTATTATGAAGGCCTCTAATGCCTGATTAGAAACATGCTTCTGCCAGACGCCACCATTTGGATCCACTCTTTTATCTTTAATCCTGAGGAAGCTAACGAACTAACTGTGTATGACGGGGGAAAATAAAGTTCATCAAAGTTGGGCTGGTGCTGTGGTTGTGTAAATCTGTATGTATCCCAAGTGGCGCCCTATTCCTTCCAAAGTAGTGCACTATATAGGGTGCCAATTGGGAGGCACACTGTTACAAATAGAGTTCCCTGGCCTCAGGGAACAACATTAATATTACCATGTTAGATCATGGTGTGTAAATCTGATCATCAACTTTCAACTGTCATTCCACTTTGTTGGTGGATTATGTATTATGGACTGTAAGGTCATGATACAATGTTTGGCTGTCACGTCAATATGCTAAATACCTATAGTACCAGTCAAAAGTTTGGACATACAGTGCCTACTCATTAAAAGGGTTTTTCTTTATTTTGTACTATTTTCTACATTGTAGAATAATAGTGAAGACAACACAACTATGAAATAACACATATGGAATCATGTAGTAACCAAAAAAGTGTTAAACAAATCTAAATATATTTTATATTTGTGATTCTTCAAAGTAGCCACCCTTTGTCTTGATGACAGCTTTGCACAATCTTGGCATAAATAGTAAAATAGTACAAATAAAGAAAAACCCTTGAATGAGTAGCTGTGTCCAAACTTCTGACTGGTACTTTATATAATATATCATATGAATCATATTTGAAGAGTTTCATTCCAAATTGCTATATATCCATTTTTAGAAATGTTTGTAAATTATATTTTATTGTTTAAAGAAATTATGAAAGATATTTTTTTTTTCATTATCTAATCGTGGCATGAGGTTGTTCAATGACAATTTTTTTTTACAAAATCTGTCACTTGATGGTTTCATTTCAGAGAGACAAATATTTATTGTTTATTTGTATTTTATTAAATTTGTATAATTCATTAAAATACTGAGCTATATTGTATGAAAAAATGGAAATTACTGTATATAATTTTAAACTAATACAATTGCTTAGAGAGATTTTTTTAACGTGTTATGTGTTTGCCTCAAAAAGCATCTTGCTCCAATCCGTTTATTCCAGTTCAGAATAACAATTGTATTTTAACAGCAACAGTTCCAACCTAGACTAGTTTTCAACAATAATTTCTACAGTAAGATATACAGTAGACCTGATCATTTTTCATCTTCATCTGTACTGTTACTAGGGTTGCACTATCAGTAGCTAGCGTGCTTTGGCAAATGTTAGCTATTTGCTGTGTACAAGGCCAGGGGATTGTTTGAAAGAGAAACTCACATCTACTTCTATGAGAGTTAGTTAGTACTCCCTTATTTCTGCTGATCGTCACCTGTTATAAAAGGACAACAATGCCCTGCTAGCTGACGTACTCTTCAAATGTCAAAGCACTGTTTCCTGAAGCATTCAGCCCTGTTCTGAAAGAACTCCCTGGGGTTTACCATCATATTCATTTGTTCTGCATACCTGCATACCTATAACATGATGCTGCCACCACTATGCTTGAAAATATGGAGAGTGGTACTCAGTAATGTGTTGCATTGCATTTGCCCCAAACATAACACTTTGTACTCAGGACAAAAAGTAAATTGCTTGACCACATTTTTGCAGTATTACTTTAATACCTTGTTGCCAACAGGATGCATGTTTTGGAATATATTTATTCTATACAGGCTTCCTTATTTACACTTTGTCAATCAGGTTAATATTGTGGTGTAACTACGATGTTGTGTTGTTGATCCATCCTCAGTTTTCTCCTATCACAGCCATTAAACTCTGTAACTGTGTTGGCTTCATTGTGAAATTCCTGAGCGGTTTCCTTCCTCTCTGGCAACTGAGCTAGGAAGGACGCCTTTATCTTTGCAGTGACTGGGTGTATTGATACATCATCCAAAGTGTAATTAATCACTTCACCATTCACCACCAACGGATATTCAATGTCTGATTTTTATGTTTTCTTTACCCATCTACCAATGGGTGCCCTTCTTTGTGAGAGGCATTGGAAAACCTCCCTGGTCTTTGTGGTTGCACCTGTGTTTGAAATTCGACTGAGGGACCTTACAGATAATTGTATGTGTGGGGTACAGAGATGAGGTAGACATTCATAAATCATGTTAAACACTATTATTGCACACAGAGTGAGTCCAGGCAACTTATTATATGACTTGTTCATCAAACGGTTACTCCTGCACTTATTTAGGCTTGCCATAACAAAGGGGTAGAATACTTACTGAGTTAAGACATTTCAGCTTTCATTTTTTATTCATTTGTAGAAATGTAAAAAAAAACATAATTCCACTTTTACATTATTGTGTGTAGGCCCTAGACAAAATATCTCTATTTAATCCATTTTAAATTCAGGCTGTAACACAACTAAATGTGGGAATAGCCATGGGGTGTGAATACTTTCTGATGGCACGTCTATTAATATTAAAAATCTCAGCAAAATAGTAAAAAGTAAAACCATGTATCTGTGGCTGATCAAGTATGCATAGTGAGCCTCACTTATCAAATAAATTAGGCTCAGTTGAGTATGAAAAGCCAGAGGGAGATGATCCTAGATCGGAGGAGAGAAAATATATTTTTTGGGGTCTAGCAGAGGAGACAGTCAACCCAGAAATATAACTCATTTTCAAGTTGTCAATAAATAATAAAACAGTTGGAAATCTCCACAGCAATTGGATTCACTAATCCAGTTCACGAATCTATACAACTATTATTTGTATCTGAAATATATGCCTGCATGATGAACGACACAGCAAAGTTATTGTCCATATATTGTTTGATTAGTCAGCTGTAACAACATTGAGAAAACAAATACTGTGCAACATGCTTAATTAATGACTAGCATTTGCAGTATATTCACATAATGAATAACATTATGGAATCATCACTTTCTCTGTCAGACACAATAATAAGGTCAATGCTGGTGATTTCTCATGTTCTACTCTGTTGTATAGATCCATTTTTAAAGACATCCTCTCAGCATTACAAGACTAATCATATGTCCTGACCCCATGTAGTTGATAGTATCATGGCCTTGGTTATAATCTAATAGCTGGTTATGAGTGTAATGAGACAATATCGTTCTATAGAACAGAAGGCTGTACTACAAAGCCACGCTCTGGCTTCTCCATAAAACGTAGCACGTCTCTCAGATAAATATACAACAAACATAGTTAGCTCTGCAAGGAAGGTGCAGGGGATCAAGCAGACCGGTCAGGAGGTCACTGATGGACCCCAGACAGCCTCTTTACCAGGAGTTTGAGCTACACCTCGCGTGCGACATTATAGGGCACCAGGGCACAAAAAGAATAGAGCCAGGCAATATTTTGTCTCAGTGGCTTCTGAATGTTAAAAACCAGCAGGCTGGTACAGGTGACATTGTACTTGACTGAGTGTGTTTATGTTTATGATGTATATGGTGTACAGATGAATCATTGATCTGTCACGCGTAGCACCTTTTCTACCTGCGTTTATTGTCAGTATAAGTCTACGCTTGACAATGTGTTTTTATACACTGAGTGTCTTAAACATTAAGAACACCTGCTCTTTCCATGACATAGACTGACCAGGTGACTACTGTACAGGTGTAAGTTATGATCCCTTACTGATGTCACTTGTTAAATCCACTTCAATCAGTGTCGATGAAGGGGAGGAGACAGGTTAAAGAGGGATTTTCAAGCCTTGTGACAATTGAGACATGAATTGTGTGTGTGTGCCATTCAGAGGGTGAATGGCGGAGATCTCCGTGGCGGAGATCTTTGTGGGCTATACTCAGCCTTGTCTCAGGATGGTAGGTTGGTGGTTGAAGATATCCCTCTAGTGGTGTGGGGGCTGTGCTTTGGCAAAGTGGGTGGGGTTATATCCTTCCTGTTTGGCCCTGTCCGGGGGTGTCCTCGGATGGGGCCACAGTGTCTCCTGACCCCTCCTGTCTCAGCCTCCAGTATTTATGCTGCAGTAGTTTATGTGTCGGGGGGCTGGGGTCAGTTTGTTATATCTGGAGTACTTCTCCTGTCCTATTCGGTGTCCTGTGTGAATCTAAGTGTGCGTTCTCTAATTCTCTCCTTCTCTCTTTCTTTCTCTCTCTCGGAGGACCTGAGCCCTAGGACCATGCCCCAGGACTACCTGACATGATGACTCCTTGCTGTCCCCAGTCCACCTGGCCATGCTGCTGTTCCAGTTTCAACTGACCTGAGCCCTAGGACCATGCCCCAGGACTACCTGACATGATGACTCCTTGCTGTCCCCAGTCTACCTGGCCATGCTGCTGCTCCAGTTTCAACTTCCACCTGACTGTGCTGCTGCTCTAGTTTCAACTGTTCTGCCTTATTATTATTCGACCATGCTGGTCATTTATGAACATTGAACATCTTGACCATGTTCTGTTATAATCTCCACCCGGCACAGCCAGAAGAGGACTGGCCACCCCACATAGCCTGGTTCCTCTCTAGGTTTCTTCCTAGGTATTGGCCTTTCTAGGGAGTTTTTCCTAGCCACCGTGCTTCTCCACCTGCATTGCTTGCTGTTTGGGGTTTTAGGCTGGGTTTCTGTACAGCACTTTGAGATATCAGCTGATGTACGAAGGGCTATATAAATAAATTTGATTTGATTTGATTTGAATGGGCAAGACAAAAGATTTAAGTGCCTTTGAATTGGGCATGGTAGTAGGTGCCAGGTGCACCGGTTTGTGTCAAGAACTGCAACGCTGCTTGGTTTTCATGCTCAACAGTTTCCCGTGTGTATCAAGAACTGTCCACCAACCAAAGGACCTACAGTCAACTTGACACAACCGTGGGAAGCCTCGACGAATTGTTCTGAAGGAAAACTCATCTCAATATTAGGAAGGTGTTCTTAATGTTTTTTACACTCAGTGTATATGCACTGTGCTGCAAACAAGATTTCCCACAGGGATAAAAAAAAAGCCATTATCTTCTCTTTAACATAACCATGGAAGAAGTCAAATGGAAGCACTCAGAGCGGATAGATTGTCAACCATAAATGTATTTGAAGGCTACTGTCCCTTACCATGTAATGGAGATGTAATTCCTCTCTCAGACCCATCGCTGTTGACTTGATCAGGGTGCTGCTGCCTTTCCTCATTTCAGTGTTATTACTGTGTGATGTTCAGTGCCACTTTAAATCCACATTAGAGCCTAACAATGTCATGTTATTGTCGTTTAACTTACCAGCTCCACTCTAAGTGAGTTAGGGGAGAACTTAACCCAGAACATGACTGTTTTACTAATTCTGTTTGCAGGTTAACAACATATTTTCAAATAAAATAAAATCTAATTCTATTGATCACACGCATATATTTAGCAGATGTCATTGCGGGTGTAGCGAAATGGTTGTGGTCCTAGCTCCAACAGTGCAGCAGTATCTAACAATTCACAACAACGCACACAAATCTAACAGTAAAATAATGGAATTAATTCATATATAAATGTTAGGACGAGCAATGTCGGAGTGGCACTGCCTAAAATACAGTATAAGCAAAGTTGCTTAGGAGCTAGCAGCAGAGCTGCCACGTATGTCGACGCCATCTTTCAATTGCTTTTATTATGTTAGCTAGACTTTTCTTTAGAAAGATGAGCCTTTGGGAAATTCTAACAACTTTTCAATCAGAAACTTGACTGCGATAGGTAATGCCTTTGTTTCGCCTCTCGCAAAGCACTGATAGCACAGCTCAGTAACTAGCAGTGTGAATGAAATGGTTTGGAGGGATAAATCAGGACACACACACACACAGCACTTATACAATATGGCTACATTTCCAAGTTTAAACAGGATTAGCATGTCAGAAAGGGATGGATGGAGAGAGGGGAGCAGGCAGACGAGAAAGAGAAAGGGAGCAGAAGAGAGAGGAAAGAGAGAGAGAGAGAGAGAGAGAAAGAAAGAGAGGGCAAAGAGAACAGAGAGAGAGAGAGAGAGAGAGCAGATGGGAAAAAGCTAATAGAGCAGAGAGAGAGAGACAGAGGGAGGAAAGAGAGAGACACAGAGAGAGACACAGAGAGAGACAGAGAGAGAGACAGAGGGAGGAAAGAGACAGCTCCTAAGTGAGTCTTTCATTTGTATGCCAGAGGAGAGCATGAGATGCGTGTTGTTAAAAGATAAGGGCTGCCCTCAGAGGCCATAGAGACTAACAGAGGCTCTGGCACTGCATGTTTCAACAACAGTATCACAGATGCTTTACTGTGCTCTACAATATACCCGGTGGATCAGAGGAACAGATACAGAGGGATGCTGCTGAAATACAAAAGGAAGGTTTGGAGTTTCACACCGCCATAGCATCTCTATGTGAGTTAGACATTATACAACCATCATCATCATTGTCATTTCAAATGGTATTCATATGCTGTTTTTAACCTATATTTACACACAAATAAAGTACATGTCATTGTTAAATTATACAGTACAGATGAAGGATCTTAAGTTGATCATCCTGTTGCAGGAAATGTAAAATGTGCCGTGCCGTGCATTTGAGGTTTAAAAAAGACCTATGAAGTTATTATTTTCCCTTAAGAAAAATGTCTATGAATTATAATCCACATAATAATTCTATGTATTGTTGCTGCAGGATTATTTTCATAGTGTAGCAAACTGGCTCAAATTAAGATCCTACATCTGTATGAACAAGTTTTTCTCATGGTCATTATAGCACAGCCATCTGTTTCTTAGCAGAAATGTCTACATTTGAAATCTGTTTTTGGTGTACCGTGTAAGGAAGTGTGCCCAATACATTATAATGACATTATTTTCAAATGTATAAAAAATACTGAGTATTTTGTTGAAGCACCTTTAGCAGCGATTACAGCGGAGTATTCTTGGGTATGACACTACAAGCTTGGTACACCTGTATTTGGGGAGTTTCTCCCATTCTTCTCTGCAGATCCTCTCAAGCTCTGTCAGGTTGGATGGGGAGTGTCGCTTTTTTCAGGTCTCTCCAGAAATGTTTGATCGGGTTCAAGTCCGGGCTCTGGCTGGGTCACTCAAGGACATTCAGAGACTTGTCCCGAAGCCTTGGCTGTGTTCTTAGGGTCGTTGTCCTGTTGGAAGGTGAACCTTCGCCCCAAAAGTCCTGAGCACTCTGGAGCAGGTTTTCTTCAAGGACCTCTTTGGACTTTGCTCCATTCATCTTTCTCTCGATCCCGACTAGTCTCTCAGTCCCTGCCGCAGAAAAAAAATCCCCACAGGATGATGCTGCCACCACCATGCTTCACCGTAGGGACGGTGTCAGGTTTCCTCCAGACGTGATGCTTGGCATTCAGGCCAAAGAGTTCAATCTTGGTTTCATCAGACCAGAGAATCTTGTTTCTCATGGTCTGAGAGTCTTTAGGCTGTCCCTTGCCATTTACTGAGGAGTTGCTTCCATCTGGCCACTCTGCCATGAAGGCCTGATTGGTGGAGCGCTGAAGAGATGGTTGTCCTTTTGGAAGGTCCTTCCATCTCCACAGAGGAACTCTGGACCTCTGTTAGATTGACCATTGGGTTCTTGTTCACCTCCCTGACCAAGGCCCTTCTCCCCCTGCTCAGTTTGGCAGAGCAGCCGCTCTACGAAGAGTCTTGGTGGTTCCAAACTTCTTCCATTTAAGAGTGATGGAGGCCACTGTGTTCTTGGGGACCTTCAATGCTGCTGACATATTTTGGTACCCTGCCCCAGATCGGTGCATCGACACAATCCTGTCTCGGAGCTCTATGGACAATTCCTTCGACTTCACGGCTTGGATATTTCTCTGACATGCACTGTCAACTGTGGGACCTTATATAGACAGGTGTGTGCCTTTCCAAATCATGTTCAATCAATAGATTTTACCACAGGTGGACTCCAATCAAGTTGTAGAAACATCTCTAGGATGATCAATGGAAACAAGACGCAACTAAGCTCAATTTTGAGTCTCATAGCAAAGGGTCTGACTACTTACTGTATGTAAATTAAGTATTTCTGTTTCTATATGTTTTATATATTTGCAAAAATTTCTAAAAAACTTTTTTCACTTTGTCATTATGGGGTATTATGTGAAAATAAAATATTTAATCCATTTTAGAATAAGGGTGTAACGTAACAAAATGTGGAAAAAGTCAAGGGGTTCGAATCCAAATGCACTGTATGTTTGTATTGTATGTAACTTGTAGATATACACATTATACCGCATTCAGGAGCATTAGACTGTTGTCAGCTACAATTTAACACCTGTCTTCTCTTTACGGTGTCAGCAGGAAGCGTGTAGCTCACACACACACACACACACACACACACACACACACACACACACACACACACACACACACTGCGCTGCTCCTCATCACCAAAGGGATCATGTTGTTCTTTAATATGGGATGAATTTTACCAGATGTGTTTTTTAGCCATGCTGTGAGTTGTATAGTGCCTTCAGAAAATATTCATACCCCTTGACTGTGGAAGAAAATGTGTATTACTTTTAAATAAATAAGTATTCAACCCCCTAAGTAAATACAAGTTAGTATTAACTTTCAGGGTGTCTCTAAGAGCTTTGCAAACATGGATTGTACAATATTTGTCCATTATTCTTACAAAAAAATCTTCAAGTTTGTTATTGGTCATTGCTAAATAGCCATTTTCAAGTCTTGCCATATATTTTCAAGCCGATTTAAGCAGTGCTTAATTTGTAAATCGGGAGGTGCCGGAAGAAAAATTGAGTGCGAGAAGGTGACCTGGGGAGCTCTAAGGTACCGGTGTTGTGCCGAAAAGCTCCCCCCCCCCTTTGCGTGAACTCGTACGTACTCAATTCTTCATCGCTGCAACATGCTTGAACTCGCATGCACTCAATTCTTCATTGCTGCGACTTGCTTGCTAGTTGAGATTTCTGTTCACGTTAGGCTGCGTTTCATTTTATTTTTCATGTCGGTTTGATCTCGGGGAGGCACTAGTAATGTCTGCATTTTTCGGTTTGGTTATTTGTTTCAAGTGTATTAGTCTATAAATAAATCTCTTTGCCAAAATTCGCCATCTTATTCGACTAGTAGTTGTTCTGAAATGTTTATTACTTGCATACCAAAATCCCCCCCCCCCCTTCTATCTTGGGACTGCAAGGCCTGGCACACTTCTGAATCATTTTGGTAGCTCACGTTGACCAGTAGTGTGTGCCACAGAAATGATTTGACTGTAGCCACAAAGTTAAGTAAATTAGAAAGGGGGGGGGGGGGGGATTTCGGGCAAGGCTATTCTCTTGCCTGCTGAAATTCTCCCCCTCTTCTATCTTGGGACTGCAAGGCCTGTTGTCTTTAATATTTTTTTTACAATGGAATAATAAAGTCTTTGAAATGCTATACTGTTAGTAATCTCTCTATTGTAATCAATAAAGTGTTTCAAAAGGCTGTACTTGTATTAACATATATGTTCAGATCATTCTGAGGTAGGCTCCAAGGTGGCATAGCAGTTCAGACGTCTTTTGTCCTCGTCTTGTCGTGTCCTGTATATATATATATTTACAACTTTTTCACATACATTTTATTTTTATTTTCCATCAACTCATCTTCAAAACACTCTCCTGCAACCCGCCTCACCAATGTATATTTATAAAAAAGTATTATTTACCTCAGATCTGTAATCCTCCAAGAAGCTAGCCAGAAACTCCAAGAAGCTAGCCTGAAACTAGCCAGAAGCTAATCCAGAAGCTAGTTCAGAAGCTGGTTAGCTCCTTTACTGGCAAATCGTTGGTATTCAGCTAACCACGGTTTGTGGTCATCAGCTATCCTTTAGCTCGAAAATCTATCGGCAGTTCTGTACGGCGCAGCGCGGCTCGGAACGGAACATACCGGACCAATTTTTCTCTCCATGTCCCTGGATTTCGACTGCTCTCTGGACGTTCATGCCCGGATCTCACAGCTAGCTAGCTGCTATCCGTGTGACTGTCGGCCTTCGTCGATTCCGGAGCAAACATCAGTTGTTCCGGAGCTAGCAAGCTCCGTCAATCACTCCTGAGTTCCATCAATCACACCTGGGCTGCGGTCACCTATCCGGACCCGTTTTGCTGCCTTCGCGGAGCCCCACCGGGCCTTCACAACTGGACTGCCGACGTTATCTACCCGAAGGAGTTATTCGGCTGGCTCCTCCGTCGCGACGTTGCCTGAACGCCCATCTGCGGCCTGCTAACCATTAGCTGTCTTACCGGCTGCTATCTGAATAGACAATCGGACAATTTTTTTAAATTTTTATTATTGTTGTTATGTTTTCTTCTTGGGCCTCTATAACTATATCTATTGTTTTTATTTTTGTTGTTGTTGTGTGATTTGGATTGATCCCCTCTACCACACGGAACCCCACTGATCTACTGACGGAACGCAGGAGGTGGCTAACAACAGACCTCCATCCTATGCATCACATGCAATGACATCTCCTGGTTTCAACGATGTTTCTAGAGACAATATCTCTCTCTTCATCACTCAATACCTAGGTTTACCTCCAATGTATTCACATCCTACCATACATTTGTCTGTACATTATACCTTGATGCTATTGTATCGCCCCCAGAAACCTCCTTTTACTCTATGTTCCAGACGTTCTAGACGACCAATTCTCATAGCTTTTAGCCGTACCCTTATTCTACTCCTCCTATGTTCCTCTGGCGATGTAGAGGTGAATCCAGGCCCTGCAGTGCCTAGCTCCACTCCTATTCCCCAGGCGCTCTCTTTTGACGACTTCTGTAACCGTAATAGCCTTGGTTTCATGCATGTTAACATTAGAAGCCTCCTCCCTAAGTTTGTTCTATTCACTGCTTTAGCACACTCTGCCAACCCGGATGTTCTAGCTGTGTCTGAATCCTGGCTTAGGAAGACCACCAAAAATTCAGACATTTTAATTCCAAACTACAACATTTTCAGACAAGATAGAACTGCCAAAGGGGGCGGTGTTGCAATCTACTGCAAAGATAGCCTGCAGAGTTCTGTCCTACTATCCAGGTCTGTACCCAAACAATTTGAACTTCTACTTTTAAAAATGCACCTCTCTAAAAACAAGTCTCTCACCGTTGCCGCCTGCTATAGACCACCCTCTGCCCCCAGCTGTGCTCTGGACACCATATGTGACCTGATTGCCCCCCATCTATCTTCAGAGTTCGTGCTGCTAGGCGACCTAAACTGGAACATGCTTAACACCCCAGCCATCCTACAATCTAAACTTGATGCCCTCAATCTCACACAAATTATCAATGAACCTACCAGGTACCTCCCCAAAGCCTTAAACACGGGCACCCTCATAGATATCATCCTAACCAACTTCCCCTCTAAATACACCTCTGCTGTCTTCAACCAAGATCTCAGCGATCACTGCCTCATTGCCTGCATCCGTAATGGGTCAGCGGTCAAACGACCTCCACTCATCACTGTAAAACGCTCCCTGAAACACTTCTGCGAGCAGGCCTTTCTAATCGACCTGGCCGGGGTATCCTGGAAGGATATTGATCTCATCCCGTCAGTAGAGGATGCCTGGATATTTTTTTTAAATGCCTTCCTAACCATCTTAAATAAACATACCCCATTCAAGAAATTTAGAACCAGGAACAGATATAGCCCTTGGTTCTCCCCAGACCTGACTGCCCTTAACCAACACAAAAACATCCTATGGCGTTCTGCATTAGCATCGAACAGCCCCCGTGATATGCAGCTGTTCAGGGAAGCTAGAAACCATTATACACAGGCAGTTAGAAAAGCCAAGGCTAGCTTTTTCAAGCAGAAATTTGCTTCCTGCAACACTAACTCAAAAAAGTTCTGGGACACTGTAAAGTCCATGGAGAATAAGAACACCTCCTCCCAGCTGCCCACTGCACTGAAGATAGGAAACACTGTCACCACTGATAAATCCACCATAATTGAGAATTTCAATAAGCATTTTTCTACGGCTGGCCATGCTTTCCACCTGGCTACTCCTACCCCGGACAACAGCACTGCACCCCCAACAGCAACTCGCCCAAGCCTTCCCCATTTCTCCTTCTCCCAAATCCATTCAGCTGATGTTCTGAAAGAGCTGCAAAATCTGGACCCCTACAAATCAGCCGGGCTAGACAATCTGGACCCTTTCTTTCTAAAATTATCTGCCGAAATTGTTGCCACCCCTATTACTAGCCTGTTCAACCTCTCTTTCGTGTCGTCTGAGATTCCCAAAGATTGGAAAGCAGCTGCGGTCATCCCCCTCTTCAAAGGGGGGGACACTCTTGACCCAAACTGCTACAGACCTATATCTATCCTACCGTGCCTTTCTAAGGTCTTCGAAAGCCAAGTCAACAAACAGATTACCGACCATTTCGAATCTCACCATACCTTCTCTGCTATGCAATCTGGTTTCAGAGCTGGTGCACCTCAGCCACGCTCAAGGTCCTAAACGATATCTTAACCGCCATCGATAAGAAACAGTACTGTGCAGCCGTATTCATTGATCTGGCCAAGGCTTTCGACTCTGTCAATCACCATATCCTCATCGGCAGACCCGACAGCCTTGGTTTCTCAAATGATTGCCTCGCCTGGTTCACCAACTACTTCTCTGATAGAGTTCAGTGTGTCAAATCGGAGGGTCTGCTGTCCGGACCTCTGGCAGTCTCTATGGGGGTGCCACAGGGTTCAATTCTTGGACCGACTCTCTTCTCTGTATACATCAATGAGGTCGCTCTTGCTGCTGGTGAGTCCCTGATCCACCTCTACGCAGACGACACCATTCTGTATACTTCCGGCCCTTCTTTGGACACTGTGTTAACAACCCTCCAGGCAAGCTTCAATGCCATACAACTCTCCTTCCGTGGCCTCCAATTGCTCTTAAATACAAGTAAAACTAAATGCATGCTCTTCAACCGATCGCTACCTGCACCTACCCGCCTGTCCAACATCACTACTCTGGACGGCTCTGACTTAGAATACGTGGACAACTACAAATACTTAGGTGTCTGGTTAGACCGTAAACTCTCCTTCCAGACCCATATCAAACATCTCCAATCCAAAGTTAAATCTAGAATTGGCTTCCTATTTCGCAACAAAGCATCCTTCACTCATGCTGCCAAACATACCCTTGTAAAACTGACCATCCTACCAATCCTCGACTTTGGCGATGTCATTTACCAAATAGCCTCCAATACCCTACTCAACATATTGGATGCAGTCTATTACAGTGCAATCCGTTTTATCACCAAAGCCCCATTATTTTTTATTTCTACTTTGCACATTCTTCCATTGCAAAACTACCATTCCAGTATTTTACTTGCTATATTGTATTTACTTTGCCATCATGGCCTTTTTTGCCTTTACCTCCCTTCTCACCTCATTTGCTCACATTGTATATAGACTTGTTTATACTGCATTATTGACTGTATGTTTGTTTTTACTCCATGTGTAACTCTGTGTCGTTTTATCTGTCGAACTGCTTTGCTTTATCTTGGCCAGGTCGCAATTGTAAATGAGAACTTGTTCTCAACTTGCCTACCTGGTTAAATAAAATAAAATAAATAAAAAATTCCTGAGAGAGAAGGGGTGTAATATCTCCAGATGAGTGTGTGGTACCCTTCCTCACCCATGCCAACAAGATGTTACTTCTTGTGGGGTCTTTGCCTTGAAAGTAAGTATGAGAGTACAAGTAATGCACAATTAACCTACTGAAAGTATACTGACGAAAAGGCAAAACAGAACTGTCAAATTATATTATAGCTGTATCATTGTATAGTTGCGATTATAATGTGTAACATCATTTTGTTGGGGAAACTGAAATGCCCATCACATTATTTCCCCAGTTTGCTGAATGTGTTCTGAAGGAGGAGTCGATTGTCTTTTCAAATAAGGACAAAGATGTTAACATCATGAGAGAAGAAATAGCAGTCACTCTCCTCCAAAACACTGGTATGTTCCATTTCTAATTTAATATAATTGTAGATTTAAAAAACAACAACATTTATATGGATCTTTCAAGGTGATGTTTGATCCAACTTCTGAATAGATGGCCACTAAAACACATGCATTTAAACATTTGGTTACAAGAAACCTATACTATTCCCTTATTCCCTGTTCCCTGTTTGCTCAGAAAAATACAAGTAAAGATGTATAGACTACTTGACATTATGTTTTGCTGGATGACTTGAGCCAACTGTGCCACTTCTGTGGGGATGAGGATAATAATGAGGAAGACACTAACTGGGTAATTGCTTGTTCACTTCTAAAGGCATATTTTTACGAGTATGAATTTGTATAAGCAGTAATATTTCTAGAGGTAGTATTATCCCCTTTGTCTGATAATGAAATAATTGTAATTCAAGAAAATGTATTTAATGTTTTAAATATATGAACATTTTTCATCATAAATTTCAGATTGATTGTGACCACTGCCCACGATGGGTCCACCAGTCCTGTATGAAAACCATCCCATCATTGGAGGATTATGTCTGCGCTGCCTGTCAGGATGAGGTTAGGCTTGAGTTCCAGGCGACAGTATCACCTGGAAAACTTTCCATAAAAAGTGGACTAAATATTCAGTCGAGCTGTTGCAGATTTCCAATTTGTTTATGTTATTTATTGTCTTTTTATTTTTGATTTATTGTAATTTTATATATTTTTATGCAAAGATTTAAATTTGAATTTCCTATTTAATGCTTGTTAACAAACTTAACTTTCTATGATGTTTTTGTGTTATTGTGTGATAATATTTGTATTATATTATATTATTATATTTATTTTCTTAAACATTAGAACATTTTCTATCTTGCAGTACCAAAATTATCCAGAGGTGTGCCAGGCCTTGCAGTCCCAAGCAGGCAAGAAAATAGCCTTGCCCCCCCGGCACAACACTGGAAAGCATGAGAAAAATGACATTTGAAATAAAGCAATGCATGCATATCATCACATTTGCGTAGGGGCATAGAGCAGTAGTGTAGAGGCACTTACAGAAGTTGCACACATGAGAAAAAAAATGTGTGGAGGTTGGTCCGGGAAATTTTGGGCCTTTTATTAACGCATTTCTTGCAATTCTACATCATTTCACATGACTGGAGACTCTGGCATAATCTTTTTTTTTTATGACGCATTCAAGACAACTGGGAAATCGGGAAAAAACAAGCTCCGACTGGGAAGATTTGTTTTGGACGGTCATCCAACATGGAATTCCAAGTGGGGAACTCTGGCCTCGTTCCAGAACTCCGACTTTCTGACCTGAACATCACTGACGTCATGATTCAACCTCTTTTTTTGTCCAAGTTCCCAGTTGTCTTGAAAGCACCATAATAACTCACAAATGATTGAAATGACAGGCTACTTTGACACAGACAAACTGAGAATCTGAGTTCAATGAAAACGACCTTGTCTTGAATCCATCAATAGCCTATGCCTAGGTGTGTGGAGACATATTTTATGGTACAATATGAGGAGTAAATTATAGTCCTTAAAATGCTTTTCAGTTTCACTGACTCACCCAATGATGCGCAGCTCACATGCTGGTGATGGAATATGCGGTCATGCCAAAAGCCTCTCTATCTCTCTCTCTCTTGTTTTACTTTGTAAAACAATATTTGGAAGAGAAGTTGATCAAATATTTTGGTAGCCTACAGCTGACAGATTAGAGTCTTCTCTTTTCAGCAGGAGCCATTTGCTTTCCATCATGTGTTTTCCCGAGATTATAAACTAATTGAAATATTGCGAAAGGCACGTTTTGTTTGGATGGTGGTTGTTTACGGACATATTTGCTGCGCGTTCCAGAGTGTAGGCTATGCCTTGTTATTGAGCTATACTCCACAGCTAGTCTAAAATAAACTATTTATACTCGGTGGCTAAATTTTTGCCTTTCTCATGGTGTAGTAGGTTATTCTGAATGATGTCCTTTCTTTCTGAACAGACAGCAGTAACTATATAACTTTGGCAAATTTATTTCGATTCATCAGGCATGCCGCAGCTCCTCCAGAACCCTTTGCGTGCCTCTATAAAGAAATAAATGATAAAGTGCAGTGCTGGAGAGATGCGAGTTGCAGGCTCATGTCTGTCAGAGCAGAGAGAAGGGAAGAGATCATAGTGAGCAAATCTAATTTTAGTTATGTGAGAGATACGGGGGGCGGGGCTGGAGAATTAACGCAGTGACAACTCAAATTAACTTTGATCGCTTTTATTAGAATTTTTACATTGCAAATAGTGACAATTATTTGTCATGCCATTGAGAGGCACCGGATCCGGCCAAATAGGTTCCGGAACTAAACAATCCAAAACGGAGATGTGCCGGATTCTGTTCCGGCAGGATTTGACTCAAATTAAGCACAATTTTTACGTGAAAACTGTATCTAGGCCACTCAGGAACATTCAATGTCATCTTGGTAAGCAACTCCAGTGTATATTTGGCCATGTGTTTTAGGTAATTGTCCTGCTGAAAGGTGAACTTCTCTCCTAGTGTCTGTTGGAAAGAAGATTGAACCATGTTTTCCTCTAGGATTCTTATCCTAAAAAACTCTCTAGTCCTTGCCGATGACAAGCATACCCATACATGATGCGGCCACCACCATGCTTGAAAATATGAAGTGATGTGTTGTGTTGGATTTGCCCCAAACATAAAGCTTTGTATTCCAGACAGAAAGTTAATTTTTAAGTGTTACTTAAGTGCCTTGTTGCAAAAAGGATGCATGTTTTGGAATATTTTTCATTCTGAAAAGGCTTCCTTCTTTTCACTCCGTCATTTATGTTAGTACTGTGGAGTAATACTAACATAAATGTTATCTCTTATGAAAGCAATTCAACTCGGTATCTATTTTAAAGTTATGATTGGCCTCATGGTAAAATCCTGGACAGTTTCCTTCATCTACAGCAACTGAGTTAGGAAGGACGCCTGTATCTTTGTAGTGACTGGGTGTATTGTGGAACAGGTCGAGAGCTTCAAGTTCCTCGATGGCACGGCAACACCTCTTCCCCCTCGGTAACCTGAAAAGATTTGGCTTGGGCCCTCAGACAGCTTCACCATTGAGAGCATCTTGACTGGCTGATCACTGCTTGGTATGGTAACTGTTTGACATCCGACAGCAAGGTGCTACAGAGTGTAGTGCATATGGCCCAGTACATCACTAGGGCCGAGCTCCCTGCCATACAGGAACTCTAAACCAGGCGGCGTCAGAGGAAGGACCCAAAAATGTCAAAGACTCCAGTCACCCAAGTCATAGAGTGTTCTCTCTGATAGCGCATGGCAAGCGATACCAATGAACCAAGTCTGGAACCAACAGGACCTTTAACAGCTTCTATCCCCAAGCCATAAGACTGTTAAATAGTTAGTTAAATAGTAAACCAATAGCTACCTGGAATATCCTCATTGACATTTTTGCACTAATCTCTTTTGACTCATCACATGCTGTTACTGTTATTATCTACCCCGTTGCCTAGTCACTTTATCATAACCTATATGTACAGATCTACCTCATCTACCTCGTACCCCTGCACATCGACTTGAAACTGGTGCCTTATGTATATAGCCAAGTTACCGTTGTGTATTTATTCCTTGTGTTATTATTATATATTTTTTTCTTTCTACTATTTCTCTTTTAAAAAATGTCATTGCTGGAAAGGGCCCGTAAGTAAACGTTTCACTGCTAGTCTACATCTGCTGTTTACCGAAGCAAGTGACAAATACAATTTGATGCTTACAGGGACATTCAACGTCTGCTGTTTTTAATATGTGCCCTTCTTTTCGAACCATTGGAAAACCTCCCTGGTTTTTGTGCAGTGGAGTGTATTCTTGGATGCCAAGAGAAGGCAGGCTTCTCCCCCCAAAAATGTATCTTTTGTCTCTCTGTGCGTCTCTCTGTGTTTCAAAATGTTCCTTCAATTCGCAAGATGCTGAATGTATCTCACCGGAGTCGGAGTCAGCATCCGAGTGAGCAAAACAGTGCCCCTCTGTCTCTGTATGTTTTTGATTTGACTTCACACCAATAGCCAAACATTATTGACAGAAAAAACTTGACTTGTTGCATCTCGTTGTGTTGTTGTCTTCCGGTGGCTAGCTAGAATTAGCCATGGTTGGAGATAGGGACTTTTGGTTTTACGTAATTCTTCATACTGGCCAATGATGAACGGTGATTCTGATCCAACCATTAATTCATACATTGTGCCCCTGGCCTGAGAGGATGAGAGTTCAATATGTAGCTAGATGTAGTAGACTAATGTTAACTAGCTGGCTCATCATTGCCAATGAAAGAAAGTTAGGCTAGTGAGCAAGGACTATAGCCAGGTATAGCTAGGACAACTAAAACTAAAAGCGTGTACTGTATGGCAGAGTCATAGACCGTAAGGGCAACATGAAAGAGAGGAGGATGGCATTGGCATTTCAACATGTTGTTTCTACTTATTTACAAAACTAACCCACTTGCATTGTGCAACACACACACACACGCACACACACACTCATAAACCTAAATCAGGACCATGGACAGCCACATAATATTTAGCTTATTTTGATTTGACTAAATTGTTTTTGGAATCTTTTAGTTGTCACTGTTTTAGGCTAAGCAATCGGTGATTTAATTATGAAATGTTGAAATGGTGCTGGAATAGTGGAGAAAGCTCCTGTTTTCTTCGCAACTTGCGATAACGCTCAGGTGTTCTAAATCAGTAGTTGTTTAGTTAGTTCAAAAAGGTTGGAAATATGAACTTGCTTGATCATGCTGTAGGTCAGTTTGTTACAGGCTATATGCTTTGTGGATTCCACCGGACAGATGTTGCTCTCCGGTTTTGTGATGAGACAAAAGTGTGGTTGAATTTAGTCTTCTTATTGTCTTGGCCTTAGACCTATATACTGTATCACGGTGTCAAGGCATATGAACTAACAGGTTATAGAGCAAACAACGCAATTACAAAAACACATAGGTTGTAAAATAGCTTTTTTCTCCTGTCTTGGCTTCCCCAGTGATTTTACCCATGCACCGCTAGTGTCTTTGTGGTTGAATCTGTGCTTGAAATTCACTGCTCGACTGAGGAACCTTACAGATAATTCTATGTGTGAGGTACAGAGATAGAGTAGTCATTTTAAAATCATGTTAAACAATATTATTGCACACAGAGTGAGTCCATGCAACTTATTATGTGACTTGATAAGCACATTTTTATTCCTGAACTTATTTAAGCTTGCAATAACAAAAGGGTTGAATACTGATTGACTCGAATACCTTTTTACTTATTTATTTGTAAACATTTCTAAAAACATAACTCCACTTTGACATTGTGGGGTATCGTGTGTAGATGAATGACACACAATCTCAATTTAATTGTCATGGTTTTCTTCATCTGAAGGAGAGGTGGACCAAAGCGCAGCGTGGTGGTTATTCATATTCTTTTAATTTATAAAGAAACTACACATGAGATAACTAACAAAAACAACAAATGTGAGAAAACCTAAAACAGTCCCATCTGGTGCAAAACACAAAGACAGGAACAATCACCCACAAACACACAGTGAAACCCAGGCTACCTAAGTATGATTCTCAATCAGAGACAACTAATGACACCTGCCTCTGATTGAGAACCATACTAGGCCGAAACATAGAAATACCCAAATGATAGAAAAACAAACATAGACTGCCCACCCAACTCACGCCCTGACCATACTAAACAAAGGAAATAAAGATCAGAATGTGACATTAATCCATTTTAAATTCAGGCTGTAACACAACAACATGTGGAAAAAGTCAAGGGGTGTGAATACTTCCTGAAGGCTCTGAATGTGTTCTTCTGCTTAACATGAGACACTACTAATGTCCCAAATAGCCCCTATCCCAAATGTAGTGCGCCATTTTGTGGACCCATAGGAATGCAGATACTATCTGCTCTCAGATGGAACTCATGTGTTTGAGTTCGAGGCCTGTGATGTGACTGAGGCCTGCACCATAGATTATGGACAGGAAATAAACGATAACTCATGAAGACAGTATGAGATATGAGCTTGTAGCTGTATTTCCGTCACCAGGCATCAACCCTGGGAATGTCTTCACTGTCACTACGGTTTAACAAGAAAGCTCTCCACTCTCTGTCTCTGTCTCTCCCTTCACTCCAACGTCTCCTTACACCACATAGACCCTTCACTGTCCGTCTCCTCACATTCTTCATCTACACCTTTCTCGTTATCAGTCCAAATTGAAATGACAAGTGTTTCTGATTCCTGGTGAATGGTAAGAAATTGGTAGCAGGCAGAATAATCACAATCGTATTACTGTTAATTCCTTTCCAATGGGCTGACAGGCAGGTCGGGAACAGGTTCCTGATGGCCTTGTGAGCGTGGGTGTGTGTGCGTGCACGAGTATGTTTGTGTAGGTGCGTGTGTATGTGTGTGGCATATGCAATATATGGAATGAGATTTCGATGCAATTACTTTATTGAGTAATCAGCCTCAGACTGCAAGGCAAATAATATCATTTATAATTTAGTTTTATACTAATTAGATTCCCCAATAATCTGATATCACTACTTGCTGTTCTTATCAAATCACTGATATAAGATAGAGGGAATGATTCAGCATAGTAAAGCCACTGAATTCTGAAAGTAATTGAATCACCAAAACAAAAACGTTGTAACTCCAGAATGCTCCATACAGTACGTCAGGTTTCCCCAATAGGTGACCCACGGGGAAAAATGTGTGCCTTTATTTTCTTAGTAAAAGAAATATACAATTGAAGTCAGAAGTTTACATACACCTTAGCCAAATACATTTAAATTCAGTTTTTCACAATTCCTGACATTTAATCCTCGTAAAAATGCCCGGTCAGTTAGGATCACCACTTTATTTTAAGAATGTGAAATGTCAGAATAATAGTAGAGAGAATGATTTCTTTCCATTTTTATTTCTTTCATCACATTCCCAGTGGGTCAGAAGTTTACATACAATCAATTAGTATTTGATAGCATTGCCTTTAAATTGTTAACTTGGGTTAAACGTTTTGGGTAGCCTTCCACAAGCTTCCCACAATTAGTGGGATTCCACAATTCCTCCTGACAGAGCTGGTGTAACTGAGTCAGGTTTGTAGGCCTCCTTGCTCGCACACGCTTTTTCAGTTCTGCCCACAAATGTTCTATAGGTTTGAGGTCAGGGCTTTGTGATGGCCACTCCAATACCTTGACTTTGTTGTCCTTAAGCCATTTTGCCACAACTTTGTAAGTATGCTTGGGGTCATTGTCCATTTAGAAGACCCATTTGTGACCAAGCTTTAACTTTCTGACTAATGTCTTGAGATGTTGCTTCAATATATCCACATAACTTTCCTACCTCACGATGCCATCTATTTTGTGAAGTGCACCAGCCCCTCCTTCAGAAAAGCACCCCCACAACATGATTCTGCCACCCCGTGCTTCACGCTTGGGATGGTGTTCTTCGGTTTGCAAGCCTCCCCCTTTTTCATCCAAACATAATGATGGTCATTATGGCCAAACAGTTATATTTTTGTTTCATCAGACCAGAGGACATTTCTCCAAAAAGTATGATCTTTGTCCCAATGTGCAGTTGCAAACCATAGTCTAGCTTTTTTATGGCGGTTTTGGAGCAGTGGCTTCTACCTTGCTGAGTGGCCTTTCAGGTTATGTCGATATAGGACTCGTTTTACTGTGGATATAGATTCTTTTGTACCTGTTTCTTTGCTGTTGTTCTGGAATTGATTTGCACTCTTCACACCAAAGTATGTTCATCTCTAGGAGACAGAACGCGTCTCCTTCCTGAGCAGTATGATGGCTGCGTGGTCTCATACTTGCGTATTATTGTTTGTACAGATGAAGATGGTACCTTCAGGCATTTGGAAATTGCTCCCAAGGATGAACCAGACTTGTGGAGGTCTACATTTATTTTTCTGAAGTCTTGGCTGATTTCTTCTGATTTTCCCATGATGTCTGAAGCTGGAGACTCATATCTCCATCCCTAACTTTAAGCACCAGCTGTCAGAGCAGCTCACAGATCACTGCACCTGTACATAGCCCATCTGTAAATAGCCCATCCAACTACCTCATCCCCCATACTGTTATT
The DNA here is from genome assembly GCF_002021735.2 of Oncorhynchus kisutch. Lineage (NCBI taxonomy): Eukaryota > Metazoa > Chordata > Actinopteri > Salmoniformes > Salmonidae > Oncorhynchus > Oncorhynchus kisutch. The sequence continues at coordinate 61,954,695 of NC_034187.2, read as the reverse complement.
TATTTTACTCCTTTCCACCCCATTATCTCTGCTTGCACACTCATCTTCTGCACATCTATCACTCCAGTGTTTAATTGCTATATTGTAATTATTTCACCACTCTGGCCTATGTATTGCTTTACCTCCCTTATCCTACTTATCCTATCCTGTATTTTTGACTGTATGTTTGTTTATTCCACGTGTAACTCTGTGTTGTTGTTTGTGTCGCACTGCTTTGCTTTATCTTGGCCAGGTCGCAGATGTAAATGAGAACTTGTTCTCAACTAACTTACCTGGTTAAATAAAGGTGAAATATATATATTTTTGAATGTTAAGCAAAGAGGCACTGAGTTTGAAGGTAGTTCTTGAAATACATCCACAGGTACACCTCCTATTGAGTCAAATGATGTCAATTAGCCTATCAGAAGCTTCTAAAGACATGACATAATATTCTGGAATTTTCCAAGCTGTTTAAAGGCACAGTCAACTTAGTGTATATAAACTTCTGAACCACTGTAATTGTGATAGAGTGAATTATAAGTGAAATAATCTGTCTGTAAACAATTGTTGGAAAAATTACTTGTGTCATGCACAAAGTAGATGTTCTAACCGACTTGCCAAAACTATAGTTTGATAACAAGACATTTGTGGAGTGGTTGAAAAAGTAGTTTTAATGACTCCAACCTAAGTGTATGTAAACTTCAGACTTCAACTGTACATTTCATTTTTTCCTTTTTTCTAAGTGATTTTAATTTGGGAAATCTGTTACCAAGTATTCTCATGCATAAATAGTAGGTATATAAATAATGGTTCAAATGTTTTAGATATGAGGGCATCGGTCCATTCAGAAAATACCTAGAATCGATTCGTCCTCTCCCTCAGCCTATCAAATTTTATGCATGTAACTGCATATGACATTGTCATAACAACTGTGTGCAGAGTGTGGGAGACGCAGCTGCTCGCACCAACGAGAGGTAGGTCTACCCTATCCTTGATCTAATACTGGTAGGCTACATCTACGTGCCACCTTCAGCATTCAGATGTTTGTAAAATGGCTTTCGCAATGATAAATCAAAGGCTTTATTAACCAAAGTAATTTGCTGGGTCATTGTTACCAAACGCTCTGTAGGAAATTGTGTTTTACTGGCAGAGCTGTGTCGGTTACCTGAGTGGACACATCTCACATCTTGCTTATTGCACATTTAACTGCTGATTGGGGCTTTCGATTGGCAGATTCACTATGCAAAATATTTTTGGTAGTTCTGCTTTAAACAGTGAGTGCATTTGGTAATTTTTACATTAACAGGGTCATGGTGTACTTTCATAAAAAGAACCGCAATCCAGATGCACTGGTCAGAATGAGAGAAGCGAGTAGCTCTCGTCCTTCAAATTCCAAACAATCAAAACCATTCGCTTTTGAGACGGCTTTGAAATCCAAACCTGTGTTATATCACTTGGCTTTGAATGTAATAGCTAATTTCTAAAGATAAATATTGACATATAACTAGCTCAATACATGTTCACCTGCCACATGACAAGTTAATCAGTGGATGATGAGGACTTCAGATAAAAAGTGGGGGGACAAAAACAAATTGCCCCCCCTAATTTGATAGTGGTAGATGCTTAGTCTACCCTATGGCTCACCTCACCACACATACACACACACGCACACACACATCATATCGTACCAAATCATTTTAAACTAGAAGTATCATTCCTGGTAAGGAGAGATAAACATCCCTAATACACAGAGAGGTATATGTGATCGTATCACAATGTTATCAAGGTTTGAAATTATTCTGTCAAATACTACATCTGCTTGGGCTTCTTAAGGTCAGTGTGCAGTGTACAAATTACGTATTAATATCTCCCGGCCCCCTAACCATCCGCTCAAGAAAAAATCGGCCCGTGGCTGAATGTAATTAGAGACCCCTGCAGTAGGTGATATATTGTAATGTTAACTTCTCTAAAACATGCTGGATAAACAAAACATGGCTTCAAGCCCTTGGGCTGAGCCAGACTGTCTGTAGACAAGGTGAAAGCTGGAAGAATGAGACAGGAAGTATGAGCAAGAAATACATCTCCTCCTCAGCAGTCATTTCATAGAAAACTACGAGAGTCTATTTGTTAGCATCGCTCAATGACAACAACAACAAAACAGTAGGTGTGTGTAGTACCAACACTCTCAGACGATGGAGAGTAGTGGAGCTCATTCAGTCTGTAATTCACAGCGATATGGTGAAGATTGATCATCAGCCAGATGTCTGTGGTGCTCTCCCTCCCAGATCCCCAGGTGTGCGTGTGTGTTTGTGTGTGTGTGTGTGTGTGTGTGTGCGTGCGTGTGTCTGGGGAGCCAGTTTACAACTGTGACAATGATGTCAAGCAGCTGGTTCAGTCGTGGCTCTCTACCATTTGTTCTCTACGACCTCCACCCATTCTAACTGCAGACCTCCATATAAACCTGTCAGATGTGGTTAGCTATGGTCTGGCAGGAAACTCATCCAACAGAGGCAACCTACTCTCCTCCTCTCATCCTCTCCTCCCCCTCCTCTGCTCCTCCCCTCCCCCTTCTATTCTACTGTACCCCTCTCTGCTAAATATGCTGGGTTGGTGCAGCGTCTCTGAGGACCTGCTGTGACAGTAAGGTGGGAGGTAGAAGGAAGGCGGGAGTCCTCCTTGGCATGTGTACAAAGGGGTCTGACTCTGGGTTTAATATACAGTGTCTCTACCAGCTGTTCATATTTCAACAAGGCTCCCTCCAGACAGGACAGGTAAACTAGCATACCATAACAGCTACCAGTGAAATCCCCTCTCAGTTTGGATATTACCAAGAGGACACCTGTATACAGACACAATGTGTGTGTATATGTGTGTGTGTGCATCCTTGCATGTGCCAGCGTACATATATGAAAACACATGTCCTTCTTATTGTGTAAATACTCACATATTCCCCATATGTGTCCTGTGCTAAGGGTGGTGGTGGCCTGTACCCCGCGGACGGGGGAGCCCCTCGTGCTCTTGGTGCTGGCACGCCCCTCCCTCGGGCGGATGGTACCCGGCTGGGGGGTGCCCCTCTCGGAGCTGCTCCACGGGGGACAGCTACGTGGGGAGGGGGCACACCTCCTCGACTCCTACCACAGGACAAGCAGGGGAAAATTGTAGGCTTCGTCTCAAATGGCACCCTATTCCCTATATAGTCTAATGTTTTTGACCACAGCCCTATGGCTTAAGTGGACCAAGAGACTGTCACCAAGATACCTATGCAATTCAGACATATACTGAATTAAACAATCACATTATTGTTAGTGAATATGTGTTTTTTATATCTGACTTACTGTAAACCTCACTGCCTGCAGGACTTTTTTCTTATCTCACTCATATTAGGCATGCTAAATGCTAATTACTGTCTGATTTAAAACAGATCCAATTATATTCCCTCTCAGAGCAATACAAACATCTCTTCATCTAATTGAGAAAGCTTTTACAAACACAAGCAACAAACATACTCTGCATTTCATTTGAAAGTCTAAGAGCCACGCAACATGCATACTATGAACTATTCTAATGGCAATGACTATTTGAGTATTATTTGAAGTTATCTGGGGAGTTACATCTTAAAGAGAGTCCAGCAGGACAGTTACATACAAAAATGTATTCGAATTTCAATAGTTCTCAACTTTGTATTGTGTATCATTTGGGCCGGATAGTGTATTTTCCCCCCATTAGTATTACAAAGCAGAGTTTTGAATTGAATGTATGAAAACACAGACACTTATGTATGTATGCTCTGTAATTCTGTTGTTCATTTTAGTTATGGTAATAAGTGAATTGAAGGAATTTCAGGCTGTGGAAATGAGTCCTAGTCTAAGAATAATCTCCCATTTGGAATAGCATCTCTGGAATGGGGTCTATGTACCTGTCTATGAAAATCAGGATATTGCTTCATGTGTTCATCAACATCACACTAACTACTACCACACACCAAACACAAAAGTGAATACATACACCATCACACATGCATGAATGCACACACACACACCCAGGTTGGCAGTAGGTACCTGATGGGTCCTGGGGCAGGTGTCCCTCTACCCCGTGCTGCAGGCAGCTTGCCCCTCACCGCTGGCACCTTGGCATCCTCTGAGCCACCATTCAGGTACGTCAGCTCCTGCAGCTGCGCCTGTCGGATCTCATCATTGTAATCCTACACACACACACACACACACACACACACACACACACACACACACACACACACACACACACACACACACCCTTTTAATTACAGCGTATTAAATTACGTCCTTTATCTCCAGGGTTACAGCCCTGTAGGAATGTCTAATTAATGTACTTTACAGTGCTGCTGTGACCAACCGGTGTGTGTGTGTGTGTGTGTGTGTGTGTGTGTGTGTGTGTGTGTGTGTGTGTGTGTGTGTGTGTGTGTGTGTGTGTGTGTGTGTGTGTGTGTGTGTGTGATGTTGCCGTGACCGCTGCTCCTCAGGCAGAGCAACACACTCCTGATCCCCCGTTGATAAAACCCAGGAACCCCATTTGTTTTTTTATCGTCACACATTGTCATCTCTCTGTGTGTGTGTGTCTTTATCGTCAAACACAGTCGTCTTCGCCGCTCAATGGAACGTAGCAATTAATATGGAAATCAGCGTTTAATCATACTGCCATGGAGACGATTGTCTTCTGTCTCCTCCATATCAACACATCACTGTGTATTTGTGAGGGAAATTAAAAGACGTATTTAATGACCGGAAATAAATCATCATGGCTCAGAATGAGACTGGAAGGATCACACATAATAGCATGGGATGTAGAGATCCTACTATCCTTCCATAATAATAGCATGGGATGGAGAGATCCTACTATCCTTCCATAATAATAACATGGGATGTAGAGATCCTACTATCCTTCCATAATAATAGCATGGGATGGAGAGATCCTACTATCCTTCCATAACAATAACATGGGATGGAGAGATCCTACTATCCTTCCATAATAATAACATGGGATGGAGAGATCCTACTATCCTTCCATAATAATAGCATGGGATGGAGAGATCCTGCTATCCTTCCATAACAATAACATGGGATGTAGAGATCCTACTATCCCTCCATAATAACATGGGATGTAGAGATCCTACTCTCCTTCCATAATAACATGGAATGTAGAGATCCTACTATCCTTCCATAATAATAACATGGGATGTAGAGATCCTACTATCCTTCCATAATAACAGCATGGGATGGAGAGATCCTACTATCCCTCCATAATAACATGGGATGTAGAGATCCTACTATCTTTCCATAATAATAACATGGGATGTAGAGATCCTACTATCCCTCCATAATAACATGGGATGTAGAGATCCTAGTATTCTTCCATAATAATAACATGGGATGTAGAGATCCTACTATCCCTCCATAATAACATGGGATGTAGAGATCCTACTATTCCTCCATAATAACATGGGATGTAGAGATCCTACTATCCCTCCATAATACCATGGGATGTAGAGATCCTACTATCCTTCCATAATAATAACATGGGATGTAGAGATCCTACTATCCCTCCATAATAACATGGGTTGTAGAGATCCTACTATCCTTCCATAATAACATGGGATGTAGAGATCCTACTCTCCTTCCATAATAACATGGGATGTAGAGATCCTACTCTCCTTCCATAATAACATGGAATGTAGAGATCCTACTATCCTTCCATAATAATAACATGGGATGTAGAGATCCTACTATCCTTCCATAATAACAGCATGGGATGGAGAGATCCTACTATCCTTCCGTATTAATAACATGGGATGTAGAGATCCTACTATCCTTCCATAATAATAACATGGGATGTAGAGATCCTAGTATTCTTCCATAATAATAACATGGGATGTAGAGATCCTACTATCCTTCCATAATAATAACATGGGATGTAGAGATCCTACTATCCTTCCATAATAATAACATGGGATGTAGAGATCCTACTATCCTTCCATAATAATAACATGGGATGTAGAGATCCTACTATCCTTCCATAATAATAACATGGGATGTAGAGATCCTACTATCCTTCCATAATACCTTGGGATGTAGAGATCCTACTATCCTTCCATAATACCATGGGATGTAGAGATCCTACTATCCTTCCATAATAATAACATGGGATGTAGAGATCCTACTATCCCTCCATAATAACATGGGATGTAGAGATCCTACTATTCTTCCATAATAATAACATGGGATGTAGAGATCCTACTATCCTTCCATAATAATAACATGGGATGTAGAGATCCTACTATCCCTCCATAATAATAACATGGGATGTAGAGATCCTACTATCCTTCCATAATAACATGGGATGTAGAGATCCTACTATCCTTCCATAATAATAACATGGGATGTAGAGATCCTACTATCCTTCCATAATACCATGGGATGTAGAGATCCTACTATCCTTCCATAATAATAACATGGGATGTAGAGGTCCTACTATCCCTCCATAATAACATGGGATGTAGAGATCCTACTATTCTTCCATAATAATAACATGGGATGTAGAGATCCTACTATCCCTCCATAATAACATGGGATGTAGAGATCCTAGTATTCTTCCATAATAATAACATGGGATGTAGAGATCCTACTATCCCTCCATAATAACTTGGGATGTAGAGGTCCTACTATCCCTCCATAATAACATGGGATGTAGAGATCCTACTATTCTTCCATAATAATAACATGGGATGTAGAGATCCTACTATCCCTCCATAATAACATGGGATGTAGAGATCCTAGTATTCTTCCATAATAATAACATGGGATGTAGAGATCCTACTATCCCTCCATAATAACTTGGGATGTAGAGATCCTACTATCCTTCCATAATAATAACATGGGATGTAGAGATCCTACTATCCCTCCATAATAACATGGGATGTAGAGATCCTACTATTCTTCCATAATAATAACGTGGGATGTAGAGATCCTACTATCCTTCCATAATAATAACATGGGATGTAGAGATCCTACTATCCTTCCATAATAATAACATGGGATGTAGAGATCCTACTATCCCTCCATAATAACATGGGATGTAGAGATCCTACTATTCTTCCATAATAATACCATGGGATGTAGAGATCCTACTATCCTTCCATAATAATAACATGGGATGTAGAGATCCTACTATCCCTCCATAATAACATGGGATGTAGAGATCCTACTATTCTTCCATAATAATAACATGGGATGTAGAGATCCTACTATCCTTCCATAATAATAACATGGGATGTAGAGATCCTACTATCCTTCCATAATACCATGGGATGTAGAGATCCTACTATCCTTCCATAATAATAACATGGGATGTAGAGATCCTACTATACCTCCATAATAACATGGGATGTAGAGATCCTACTATTCTTCCATAATAATAACATGGGATGTAGAGATCCTACTATCCCTCCATAATAACATGGGATGTAGAGATCCTACTATCCCTCCATAATAACATGGGATGTAGAGATCCTACTATTCTTCCATAATAATAACATGGGATGTAGAGATCCTACTATCCTTCCATAATAATAACATGGGATGTAGAGATCCTACTATCCCTCCATAATAACATGGGATGTAGAGATCCTACTATTCTTCCATAATAATAACATGGGATGTAGAGATCCTACTATCCTTCCATAATACCATGGGATGTAGAGATCCTACTATCCTTCCATAATAATAACATGGGATGTAGAGATCCTACTATACCTCCATAATAACATGGGATGTAGAGATCCTACTATTCTTCCATAATAATAACATGGGATGTAGAGATCCTACTATCCCTCCATAATAACATGGGATGTAGAGATCCTACTATCCCTCCATAATTACATGGGATGTAGAGATCCTAGTATTCTTCCATAATAATAACATGGGATGTAGAGATCGTACTATCTTTCCATAATAGTAACATGGGAAGTAGAGATCCTACTATCCCTCCATAATAACATGGGAAGTAGAGATCCTACTATCCCTCCATAATAACATGGGATGTAGAGATCCTAATATTCTTCCATAATAATAACATGGGATGTAGAGATCCTACTATACCTCCATAATAACATGGGATGTAGAGATCCTACTATTCTTCCATAATAATAACATGGGATGTAGAGATCCTACTATCCCTCCATAATAACATGGGATGTAGAGATCCTACTATCCCTCCATAATAACATGGGATGTAGAGATCCTACTATTCTTCCATAATAATAACATGGGATGTAGAGATCCTACTATCCTTCCATAATAATAACATGGGATGTAGAGATCCTACTATCCCTCCATAATAACATGGGATGTAGAGATCCTACTATTCTTCCATAATAATAACATGGGATGTAGAGATCCTACTATCCTTCCATAATACCATGGGATGTAGAGATCCTACTATCCTTCCATAATAATAACATGGGATGTAGAGATCCTACTATACCTCCATAATAACATGGGATGTAGAGATCCTACTATTCTTCCATAATAATAACATGGGATGTAGAGATCCTACTATCCCTCCATAATAACATGGGATGTAGAGATCCTACTATCCCTCCATAATAACATGGGATGTAGAGATCCTACTATTCTTCCATAATAATAACATGGGATGTAGAGATCCTACTATCCTTCCATAATAATAACATGGGATGTAGAGATCCTACTATCCTTCCATAATAATAGCATGGGATGTAGAGATCCTACTATCCCTCCATAATAACATGGGATGTAGAGATCCTAGTATTCTTCCATAATAATAACATGGGATGTAGAGATCGTACTATCTTTCCATAATAGTAACATGGGAAGTAGAGATCCTACTATCCCTCCATAATAACATGGGATGTAGAGATCCTACTATCCCTCCATAATAACATGGGATGTAGAGATCCTACTCTCCTTCCATAATAACATGGGATGTAGAGATCCTACTCTCCTTCCATAATAACATGGAATGTAGAGATCCTACTATCCTTCCATAATAATAACATGGGATGTAGAGATCCTACTATCCTTCCATAATAACAGCATGGGATGGAGAGATCCTACTATCCTTCCGTATTAATAACATGGGATGTAGAGATCCTACTATCCTTCCATAATAATAACATGGGATGTAGAGATCCTAGTATTCTTCCATAATAATAACATGGGATGTAGAGATCCTACTATCCTTCCATAATAATAACATGGGATGTAGAGATCCTACTATCCTTCCATAATAATAACATGGGATGTAGAGATCCTACTATCCTTCCATAATAATAACATGGGATGTAGAGATCCTACTATCCTTCCATAATAATAACATGGGATGTAGAGATCCTACTATCCTTCCATAATACCTTGGGATGTAGAGATCCTACTATCCTTCCATAATACCATGGGATGTAGAGATCCTACTATCCTTCCATAATAATAACATGGGATGTAGAGATCCTACTATCCCTCCATAATAACATGGGATGTAGAGATCCTACTATTCTTCCATAATAATAACATGGGATGTAGAGATCCTACTATCCTTCCATAATAATAACATGGGATGTAGAGATCCTACTATCCCTCCATAATAATAACATGGGATGTAGAGATCCTACTATCCTTCCATAATAACATGGGATGTAGAGATCCTACTATCCTTCCATAATAATAACATGGGATGTAGAGATCCTACTATCCTTCCATAATACCATGGGATGTAGAGATCCTACTATCCTTCCATAATAATAACATGGGATGTAGAGGTCCTACTATCCCTCCATAATAACATGGGATGTAGAGATCCTACTATTCTTCCATAATAATAACATGGGATGTAGAGATCCTACTATCTTTCCATAATAATAACATGGGATGTAGAGATCCTACTATCCCTCCATAATAACATGGGATGTAGAGATCCTAGTATTCTTCCATAATAATAACATGGGATGTAGAGATCCTACTATCCCTCCATAATAACTTGGGATGTAGAGATCCTACTATCCTTCCATAATAATAACATGGGATGTAGAGATCCTACTATCCCTCCATAATAACATGGGATGTAGAGATCCTACTATTCTTCCATAATAATAACGTGGGATGTAGAGATCCTACTATCCTTCCATAATAATAACATGGGATGTAGAGATCCTACTATCCTTCCATAATAATAACATGGGATGTAGAGATCCTACTATCCCTCCATAATAACATGGGATGTAGAGATCCTACTATTCTTCCATAATAATACCATGGGATGTAGAGATCCTACTATCCTTCCATAATAATAACATGGGATGTAGAGATCCTACTATCCCTCCATAATAACATGGGATGTAGAGATCCTACTATTCTTCCATAATAATAACATGGGATGTAGAGATCCTACTATCCTTCCATAATAATAACATGGGATGTAGAGATCCTACTATCCTTCCATAATACCATGGGATGTAGAGATCCTACTATCCTTCCATAATAATAACATGGGATGTAGAGATCCTACTATACCTCCATAATAACATGGGATGTAGAGATCCTACTATTCTTCCATAATAATAACATGGGATGTAGAGATCCTACTATCCCTCCATAATAACATGGGATGTAGAGATCCTACTATCCCTCCATAATAACATGGGATGTAGAGATCCTACTATTCTTCCATAATAATAACATGGGATGTAGAGATCCTACTATCCTTCCATAATAATAACATGGGATGTAGAGATCCTACTATCCCTCCATAATAACATGGGATGTAGAGATCCTACTATTCTTCCATAATAATAACATGGGATGTAGAGATCCTACTATCCTTCCATAATACCATGGGATGTAGAGATCCTACTATCCTTCCATAATAATAACATGGGATGTAGAGATCCTACTATACCTCCATAATAACATGGGATGTAGAGATCCTACTATTCTTCCATAATAATAACATGGGATGTAGAGATCCTACTATCCCTCCATAATAACATGGGATGTAGAGATCCTACTATCCCTCCATAATTACATGGGATGTAGAGATCCTACTATTCTTCCATAATAATAACATGGGATGTAGAGATCCTACTATCCTTCCATAATAATAACATGGGATGTAGAGATCCTACTATCCTTCCATAATAATAGCATGGGATGTAGAGATCCTACTATCCCTCCATAATAACATGGGATGTAGAGATCCTAGTATTCTTCCATAATAATAACATGGGATGTAGAGATCGTACTATCTTTCCATAATAGTAACATGGGAAGTAGAGATCCTACTATCCCTCCATAATAACATGGGATGTAGAGATCCTACTATCCCTCCATAATAACATGGGATGTAGAGATCCTAATATTCTTCCATAATAATAACATGGGATGTAGAGATCCTACTATCCTTCCATAATAACATGTGATGTAGAGATCCTACTATCTTTCCATAACAGCATGGGATAAATCAGTCATCCATAATACATGGAGTAAGAGTAAATAAGCGTGATGTATGGGAGTTCTAGAGAGGGTTAGGCTGTGCTGAGTGCTTCCTGTCTGACTATGTTACTCTGCTATTCAGCCTAGTCAGCTATCCCCATGACTTCCCTTCCCTCACAGGGGCGTGCATCCAATCAACAACCCAGAGTCTGTTACTGATTCAGCTGCTTCAGCCGGCTGACTGGTTGTGACTGGACCAGACTAGACTTCAGCCAATTATTACTATGGTATAACCTTAATTATAAACTGGGTGGTTCAAGTCCTGAATTCAGATCGGCTGAAAGCCAAAGTAAATGAGACCGTATACCACATGTATGAGAAAACATTTTTTTTACTGTTCTAATTATGTTGGTAACCAGTTTATAATAGCAATAAGGCACCTCTGGAGTTTGTGGATAAGGTTGCGTTGCGTCGTGCCTAAGGACAGCCCTTAGCCGCGGTATATTGGCCATATACCACACCCCCTCGTGCCTTATTGCTTAAGTATACCATGGGTATGACAAAACATTCATTTTTACTGCTCTAATTACGTTGGTATTCAGTTTAAAATAGCTATAAGGGCAGTATCCAGCCTCTCCACGCTGAGTCATGCCTAAGAACAGCCCTTAGCCATGGTATGTTGGTCATTTACCACACCTTATTGCTTAACTGTACTATTTGGGTGTTCAGTGTGGACACAGGCACATAGTCTAGACATATGTTGGACAAAAGAAGCTGAGTAGCCGATGTTAAATCACCAGCTAGCTGTTCTATTTTGTTCATATGTTGTAAGAGAACAGGGTTCGAGTAATGAGTGTGTAGGTGTCAGTACGCACTGGTATGAGGAACTTCTTGATCTCCTCCAGTGCGTGACCCATCCTGTTGTAGGCCTCTGCAGGGGGAGCGAACACTTCTATGAGGACATGGAGATCCTCGTTCAGGTGCTGATATTTGGCCTCTCCGCTCTTCCGTAGCTCTTCCTCCTGGTGGAACAAAAATCAATTAAGTATATTAACAAAGCCCTCTTTAAACCAGAAGTTGTCACAAAGTGTTGCAACTCGGTCTATTATAATGTCACCTCAGTTACTCCTCACAGTTTATATCATCCACACAGGATCAGCAAGACGGATCCAGCTAATCTGTTTGACTGGAGTATTGAATTTCATTAGGACTGTCAGAGTTAATCAGTTAACTCTAATTTAAGTTCACAAATTATTTTAAATTGTGATGAATCGCATTGTCTGAAAGCATTCAAAATACACTGTAAACATCCAAATAAATATACTGTATATAGCTGAAAACAACAATGCTAACCGTTACTTTGGACAAAATCAAGACATCAATTGTCACGAATACCACCGAAGGTGGCTCCCCTTCCTGCTCGGGTGGAGCTCGGCGGTCATCGTCGCCGGTCTATTAGCTGCCACTGAAGGTGGCTCCCCTTCCTGCTCGGGTGGAGCTCGGCGGTCATCGTCGCCGGTCTATTAGCTGCCACTGAAGGTGGCTCCCCTTCCTGTTCGGGTGGAGCTCGGCGGTCATCGTCGCCGGTCTATTAGCTGCCACTGAAGGTGGCTCCCCTTCCTGTTCGGGTGGAGCTCGGCGGTCATCGTCGCCGGTCTATTAGCTGCCACGGGTGGAGCTCGGCGGTCATCGTCGCCGGTCTATTAGCTGCCACTGAAGGTGGCTCCCCTTCCTGCTCGGGTGGAGCTCGGCGGTCATCGTCGCCGGTCTATTAGCTGCCACTGAAGGTGGCTCCCCTCCTGCTCGGGTGGAGCTCGGCGGTCGTCGTCGCCGGTCTATTAGCTGCCACTGAAGGTGGCTCCCCTTCCTGCTCGGGTGGAGCTCGGCGGTCATCGTCGCCAGTTTATTAGCTGCCACTGAAGGTGGCTCCCCTTCCTGCTCGAGTGGAGCTCGGCGGTCGTCGTCGCCGGTCTATTAGCTGCCACTGAAGGTGGCTCCCCTTCCTGTTCGGGTGGCGCTCGGCGGTCGTCGTCGCCGGTCTATTAGCTGCCACTGAAGGTGGCTCCCCTTCCTGTTCGGGTGGAGCTCGGCGGTCGTCGTCGCCGGTCTATTAGCTGCCACTGAAGGTGGCTCTCCTTCCTGTTCGGGTGGCGCTCGGCGGTCGTCGTCGCCGGTCTATTAGCTGCCACTGAAGGTGGCTCTCCTTCCTGTTCGGGTGGCGCTCGGCGGTCGTCGTCGCCGGTCTATTAGCTGCCACTGAAGGTGGCTCCACTTCCTGTTCGGGTGGAGCTCGGCGGTCGTCGTCGCCGGTCTATTAGCTGCCACTGAAGGTGGCTCCCCTTCCTGCTCGGGTGGAGCTCGGCGGTCGTCGTCGCCGGTCTATTAGCTGCCACTGAAGGTTGCTCCCCTTCCTGTTCGGGTGGCGCTCTGCGGTCGTCGTCGCCGGTTTATTAGCCGCCACTGAAGGTGGCTCCCCTTCCTGTTCGGGTGGCGCTCTGCGGTCGTCGTCGCCGGTCTATTAGCCGCCACTGAAGGTGGTTCCCCTTCCTGTTCGGGTGGCGCTCTGCGGTCGTCGTCGCCGGTCTATTAGCCGCCACTGAAGGTGGCTCCCCTTCCTGTTCGGGTGGCGCTCTGCGGTCGTCGTCGCCAGTCTACTAGCTGCCACTGAAGGTGGCTCCCCTTCCTGTTCGGGTGGCGCTCTGCGGTCGTCGTCGCCGGTCTATTAGCTGCCACCGATCCCTTTTTCCTTTTCGTTTGTTTTTGCCCAATTGTTTTCACCTGTTCCTTGTTGGGGTTTTGGGATGGGTGTTATTTAAGTTTGTTTTGCCCGCTGGTATTTGTGCTGCCTTGTTGGTTGTTACGTTTGGTGATGTATCGTGTTTTGTTTTGGGTTTTCGCTGTCCAGTGTTTGTAACTAGGTTTTGGGTTTGTTTAGCGCCAGTGTTTTAGGGCATTGACCCATGTTTTGGACCTGTTACGTTTTGAAGGACATTAAAGCGTTTTTCCGTTCATTTCGCTCTCTGCATTTGACTCCTCACTCATTTCACTCACCCGTCGTTACATCAATATTATTGTATGCTTTTTGTATGAATAAATCTTAAATTATAGCTCAATTAGAGCAAATTCTGAACTTGTGGTTAATGGTGATTAAACACAGCAAATCCTGTGATTATTGTTTGACAACCACAAAATTGATTAGACCTCTAATGCCACAAAGGAGTGCAACATTGTATACTGTACATGTAATACATACTACAGTATGGTGTAAATAGGTGATATAGGCCAACATAGATCCCAATGGGCCATCTCATCCAGACAGAAACAGGCCAATATGTTAATCAGGGCCAAACCCTAAGTAAAACTACAGCACAGACAACAATGTGAGGTTTATAGACACCCCAGTTTCCTCATCTGAACAAAACCCTGCTCTTCTCTAGTGATGTTCCTCTACTCTGCTAGCTACTGAGAACTTCCTTCTCCCTCCTCCACTGGAATCATGCAACGCACGCACGTACGCACACACACACACACACACACACACACACACACACACACACACACACACACACACACACACACACACACACACACACACACACACACACACACACTCACACACACACACATTCCTCTCCTCTAGAAGCACCATGCAAGGCAGAGCCTCTGATGTGATGTCATTTAATTATAAATAACCAGGTTTTAAGAGAGCCTGTGGTATGTTAATGAGATGCAAATTTCTCTCATAAATCTGTGTTTTACGAGGAAGCGGCTCCTCTGTGTATACTGTCTGGAGTACCTCTACTGATGGAGCTGCCAGCGTGTGAGTGTGTGTGAGTGTGAGTATGTGTGTGTGTGTGTGTGTGTGTGTGTGTGTGTGTGTGTGTGTGTGTGTGTGTGTGTGTGTGTGTGTGTGTGTGTGTGTGTGTGTGTGTGTGTGTGTGTGTGTGTGTGTGTGTGTGTGTGTGTGTGTGTGGCGTGAGTGTGTGGCCCCTCACATAGCTTAGATAAGAGACATGAATCACACACACACACACACACACACACTCTACCTATAGGTGCCCAGCAGCCCATGGCAGGAGATTACAGCTGTCACGTCCTCCTCTTGTTGATATTCCTCATAGAGAATCTGTTTATGTTCCTCACTGTAAATCTGGTTATCAAACAGCCATTCTCTTCCCAAAAACAGAGGCACAAAGAAGCACAAAGCCTGAGACAACAGCGTGAGAGTCCATAGGAACTACATAGGAAAAAAAGTTTTGCTCAGATGTTTGAGGGCTGTTAGTTGTTGCAGTTGATGCCTTGCTATGCATCCTGAATGACAGCAGGACGACACGACAGCAACAACATGGATACCGTGTCTTGTGATGACTTCTTACAGACTGAGAGGTCTGACAGAGGACAAGGAAGTCAACAACTAGATGTAATTTCATCATCCATTTTAAGCTCCACTAGCCTTTGTTTCCATAACACCAACCATGAACCCAGAAGCATACGCCTCCTTTAACATCACCCAGCCCAAGGAATGTACAATAAAGCAACTTTCAGGACAGAGACTCTGAATGCTTCTATAGCGTATTGGCTATAGGAGTCTATGGCGACAATGCTGGGATGTCAGAGGTGCCATCAGCTCCGCACTCAAAAGCAGAGGAGGAGAAGGGAGAAGCCTGATGCAGCCTGTTGCAGTGGTGTCCTTCCTGTGATCCTTTCATTGATACTCCTCTGTGTAACTGACCATGACAATCTTGGCCAAATATTGGAGGAATTCTATGAGAGTTATATGTATTGCAATAAGGCATACACTGAGGCTGAGCTTTTACCCACCTCCAACTGGCTTACAGGGAGGTACTGTAGCTATAAGAACACAGCTGTATCCATACAATTATAATTTGGTGCTAGAATTGCGCCTCGTCATCCTAGAAAACGTCTTGCATAATACAGGCCTCTCACTGCAAAACAAACTCTGAAGCAAACAGCCCAACACAAGCTTTTCAGGACGGATGACTTGTCTGAAAAGTAAGGTGCATGAAGTATCTGGAGCAAGCTGTCAATGATAGATCACAAATCTCCCTGGTAAAGTAATGGAGGAGGTGTGTGAAGCATGCCAAGCTGCGTGTGTGTGTGTGTGTGTGTGTGTGTGTGTGTGTGTGTGTGTGTGTGTGTGTGTGTGTGTGTGTGTGTGTGTGTGTGTGTGTGTGTGTGTGTGTGTGTGTGTGTGTGTGTGTGTGTGTGCGTGCGTATGTGCGTGCGTGCGTGCGTGCGTGGGTGGGTGCGTGGAAGCTTGCTGAGTCTGCTGAGGTCAGCACATCCCCATGACAGATCTGTTCAGCAGGTGTTCCAGAGTTGTGCCGTCAGAGAGAATCGATCACAACAATCTAACAGAACGGTGCTGTGTGGTACTGAAGATCATCGATGTCACATATCACCCATGATGACAAACTGACTGACGGAGAAAGACTGCCACAGACACAACGAGACAGAACACATCCTCAATAACTCAGCTGGTTATTGATGCCTTTCCACTGAGGGTGTCTGCCTCAATTTACCTGACACAAACAACAGAGAAGTAGAGAGACAGAGGGAGCGCGAGAGAGGGGACTTGGCTGTTACAGAGAGGTAGAGAGGGGGAATGGGATTGGGCTGTTTTCAGATAGAGAGGGAGCGAAGGGGAGGGGACTTGTCTTTTACTAGATAGAGAGGGAGAGATAGAAATGTTTGACTGTTAGAGAGAGGGAGAGAATGACTTGGCTGTTACCTTCTCTTTGTCTCTCATTGATCCTTTCCCCAGAATGGACATCTTAGTGAGCGTGTCTTCCTGCAGTCTCTTTAGTGAGTTCCCGCGTGGACCCAGCAGTTTGCCCACAAAGTTAAACTAAAACAGAAACACAAGCAGAGAAGCTCAATGAGTATCTGTGCAGATGAGATAAAGACAAAAACATTTATGTCAATCAAATGGTGGCTCCAACAGTTTGCTTTTCATTCAATTTAAACAAGAATTGTTGACATGAGAACTATCTTCCTAGTAGCAGGTGTACATCCCAAATGGCACTCTATTCCATATATAGTGCACTACTCTTGACCAGGGCCCATAGGGTCAAATGTCATTCTCTATATAGGAAAATTTTTGTTTTTTTTACCTTACAAAAAAGATTGCAGTCTTGACATTGAAGTAAAAATGCAGTAACTGCAGTCGACTGTGATATTTTGGACGCAGTAATTGCAGAATAACTACAGTATACTGCAGTTTAAGTGCAATTATACTGCACTGTAAAAAAAAAACTGTGTTATTTTAGATGGAGTTATACTGCACTCTGACTGCATTCTTTCTGCCTTGGACAGCTAACAAACATAATCCAAACAATTATAACAGCATTATGTGAAATGAGAAGGCTCAGCATTTGACAGGTCACGTTCAAATAGTACATAATTTTTTCAGCATATCAAGTTTTATACAATACCACAGTTTGCCTTTATATGTCAATGTCATCCCTGTTTAAATGCTCTGCAAAAGTCACATAGAGTGCCCTTGCTATTTTCATATGGCTGTTGAATGTTGAGTGACAATGTTAAAGGTCATGCAAAGACCAAAACAGAGAGAGTAGATGGACACAAAAAAAGAGAGGAGGGAGATAGAAAAGAGAGAGAAAGAGCAAAGTGAGAGAGAGAGGGAACAGAGAATGAAAGCAGAGAGGAAAGAGAGGGGGAGGAAAGAGAGAGAAAGAGAGCAAAGAAAGAGGAAAGAGAGAGAGAGAGAGAGAGAGAGCGCAGGGAGAGAGTGCAGGGAGAGAGAGATAAAGCAAGGTGAGAGTGCAGGGAGAGAGAGATAAAGCAGGGAGAGAGTGCAGGGAGAGAGAGATAAAGCAGGGAGAGAGTGCAGGGAGAGAGAGATAAAGCAGGGAGAGAGTGCAGGAAGAGAGAGATAAAGCAGGGAGAGAGTGCAGGGAGAGAGAGATAAAGCAGGGAGAGAGTGCAGGGAGAGAGAGATAAAGCAGGGAGAGAGTGCAGGGAGAGAGAGATAAAGCAGGGAGAGAGTGCAGGGAGAGAGAGATAAAGCAGGGAGAGAGTGCAGGGAGAGAGAGATAAAGCAGGGAGAGAGGGAGATAGAGGATACAGAGTACAGAGCTTGTTCTCTTCTGCTCACCATCTCTCTCTCCGTTTAACGCTGAGTTATACAGCTGTCTCCTACATCTCTATGGGTCATTAATTAGTGGACAGGATGGAAAAAAACTGCCCTATTTTGTTCTACGCCTTACCTATGTCTCCTTCCTGTTATTCTCTCAAAACAGTAACTGTCATTGCCATGGTCATTAACTGTCATTGCCATGGTCATTAACTGTCATTGCCATGGTCATTCACTGTCATTGCCATGGTCATTCACTGTCATTGCCATGGTCATTAACTGTCATTGCCATGGTCATTAACTGTCATTGCCATGGTCATTAACTGTCATTGCCATGGTCATTAACTGTCATTGCCATGGTCATTAACTGTATTTGCCATGGTCATTAATTGTCCTTGCCTTGGTCATTAACTATCCTTGCCATGGTCATTAACTGTCATTGCCATGGTCATTAACTGTCATTGCCATGGTCATTAACTGTATTTGCCATGGTCATTAATTGTCATTGCCTTGGTCATTAACTATCCTTGCCATGGTCATTAACTGTCATTGCCTTGGTCAGTAACTGTCATTTTCATGGTCAGTGGCAGGCAGTGCACTCAGGTGAACTCAGGCCATATGGCTGTATATTGTCAGTTTCACTACTGTGCTCGTATCCAGGCCTGCATATATGCTAACACCAGTTAAATTCCACTCATTACTTTTGTACACAGGGTGATGTCTACAGATGCTGAGGCTACATAAAAGGTGCCAAAGGTATCTGAAAGTCCATTATGTTGACAAATAGCCAGGTTTACATCCGACTGAGTGTGAACAGGTGGGAAAGTTTGCACCTGTTATATTCAGGGTGGAACACATCCTGTAATGTAAACAATGGGGAAATTACATAGACGTTTCATGTTTTTAGTTTTACCTTTTTTTCGTTCCCTAAAATTAGTCATTTTATTAAGTCAAATAACAGGAGGCATGACAGTCAGTCAGTCAGACAGCATATCACATGCTGTTTTGGTGCTGTGCTGTGGGATGCTGTTGGTTTGGTGCTTTTTTAAAGCCTAGTTATTTACAGACAGATCAAAGATATTTGCCTTGGATCTGATCTGTTTAATGCCTCTAAATGTCAGAGATAAACTTAATCTGGACATTAAACACCACCCTGTCTTTATATTTACTCATGCAAACTAAAGCCTCTCTAACCCACATTCCACACTACAGTACTAGCCTGGTAGAATCAGCCAGATTGCTGTGTTTGTCATTCTGTTTTACTAGACATATCAGTCTTTCTTCAATGGGTGTTTGGAATAAGTAAAAACTGGGCTGCATCCCAAATGGCACCCATCTTCCCTTTATAGTGCACTACTTTTGAAAGTAGTGCACTCTAAAGGGAATAGTGTCACGCCTTGGTCATAGTGTTTTGTGTTTTCGTTATATATTTTGGTCAGGCCAGGGTGTGACATGGGTTTACGTGTTGTGTTTCGTATTGGGGTTTTATAGGATTGGGATTGCTAATGATTAGGGGTGTGTCTAGTTAGGTTTGGGCTGCCTGAGGCGGTTCTCGATCAGAGTCAGGTGATTCTTGGGGGGGGGGCTCAGAGGGAGAGTGGCTGAGTCAGGAGATAGACCTGAGCCAACTCTCCCTGTTTATCGTGAGGAGCCAAGGAGGAGACCAGAACCAGAGCCGGTGTTGGAGGTGAGCGAAACAGAGACTGTGAAGGAGTTAATGGGGAAATTGGAGGAGAGAGAAATGAGGGAGTTGCTGTGTTGGTGCTTTTTGCATGGAATTCGCCCAACGGAACGTGTTGGGGATTTGATGGCACCTGGGTTAGCGCTCCATACTCGTCCTGAGGTGCGTGTTAGTCGGCTGGTGAAGTTGGTGCCAGCCTCACGCACCAGGCCTCCTGTGCACATCCCTAGCCTTGCACGTCCTGTGCCAACACTGCTCTCAAGATCTCCAGTACGCCTTCACGGTCTAGCCCATCCTGTGCCACCTCCACACTCCAGTCCTCTGGTAGCAGCTCCCCGCACCAGGCTTCCTGTGCGTGTCCTCGATCCAGTACCACCAGTTCCAGCACCACGCATCAGGCCTACAGTGCGCCTCGACTCTCCTGCGCTGTCGGAGTCTCCCGCCTGTTCAGCGCTGTCGGAGCCTTTCACCTCTCCTGCGCTGCCGGAGTCTCCCGCCTGTTTAGCGCAGCTAGAGCCTTTCTCCTCTCCTGCGCTGCTGGAGTCTCCCGCCTGTTTAGCGCAGCCAGAGCCTTTCTCCTCTACAGCGTGCTGGAGTCTCCCGCCTGTTCAGCGCAGCCAGAGCCTCTCTCCTCTCCTGCGCTGCCGGAGTCTCCCGCCTGTTCAGCGCAGACAGAGCTGCCAGCCTGCAGGGAGCAGCTGGAGCTGCCAGCCTGCAGGGAGCAGCTGGAGCTGCCAGCCTGCAGGGAGCAGCTGGAGCTGCCAGCCTGCATGGAGAAGCCAGAGCTGCCAGCCTATATGGAGCAGCCAGAGCTGTCAGTCTGTAAGAAGCCACCAGAGCTGTCAGCCTGCATGGAGCAGCCAGAGCTGTCAGTCTGCATGGAGCAGTTGGAGCTGCCAGCCTGCATGGAGAAGCCAGAGCTGCCAGCCTGCATGGAGCAGTCAGAGCTGTCAGTCTGCATGGAGCAGCCAGAGCTGTCAGTCTGCATGGAGCAGCCAGAGCTGTCAGTCTGCATGAAGCAGCCCGAGCTGTCAGTCTGCAAGGAGCTGTCAGTCTGCAAGGAGCTGTCAGTCTGCAAGGAGCTGTCAGTCTGCAAGGAGCTGTCAGTCTGTAAGGAGCTGCCAGTCTGCAAGGAGCTGCCAGTCAGCACGGAGCCGCCAGAGCTGTCAGTCTGTAAGAAGCCGCCAGAGCTGTCAGCCTATATGGAGCAGCCAGTGCCGCCAGTCTGCCCAGCGCCGCCAGTGCCGCCAGTCTGCCCAGCGCCGCCAGTGCCGCCAGTCTGCCCAGCGCCGCCAGTGCCGCCAGTCTGCCCAGCGCCGCCAGTGCCCCCAGTCTGCCCAGCGTCGCCAGTCTGCCCAGCATCGCCAGTCTGCCCAGCACTGCCAGTCTGCCCAGCGTCGCCAGTCTGCCCAGCGTCGCCAGTCTGCCCAGCGTCGCCAGTCTGCCCAGCGCCGCCAGTCTGCCCAGTGTCGCCAGTCTGTCAGGATCAGTTAGATCCACCAGTCAGCCAGGATCCACCAGTCTGCCAGGATCCGCCAGAAGTGCCAGTCAGCCAGGATCCGCCAGAAGTGCCAGTCGGCCAGGATCTGCCAGTAGTGCCAGTCGGCCAGGATCTGCCAGTCAGCCAGACTCTTCCAGATCTGCCAGTCAGCCAGACTCTTCCAGATCTGCCAGTCAGCAAGACTCTTCCAGATCAGCCTGTCAACCAGTCTCTTCCAGATCTGCCAGTCAACCAGAATCTTCCAGATCTGCTAGTCAACCAGAATCTTCCAGATCTGCTAGTCAACCAGAATCTTCCAGATCCGCCAGCCAGCCAGGATCTACCGGAGCCTACTACCTACCTGAGCTTCATCTCAGTACTGGGCTTCCTCTCAGTACTGGGCTTCCTCTCAGTACTGGGCTTCCCCTCAGTTCCGGGCTGCCCCTCAGTTCCGTGCTGCCCCTCAGTTCCGAGCTGCCCCTCAGTCCCGAGCTGCCCCTCAGTCCCGAGCTGCCCCTCAGTCCCGAGCTGCCTCAGTCCCGAGCTGCCCCTCAGTCCCGAGCTGCCCCTCAGTCACAAGCTGCTCCTCAGTTCAGTGGGGTTCTGGGTGAGGACTATTAGGCCATGGTCGGCGGCGAGGGTGGATTATCCCAGGATGCGAAGGGGAGGAACTAGGACATTAATGAAGTGGGGTCCACGTCCTGAGCCGGAGCCGCCACCATGGACAGACGCCCACCCGGACCCTCCCTATGGTTTTGAGGTGCGTCCGGGAGTCCGCACCTTGGGGGGGGGGGGGTTCTGTCACGCCTTGGTCATAGTGTTTTGTGTTTTCGTTATATATTTTGGTCAGGCCAGGGTGTGACATGGGTTTACGTGTTGTGTTTCGTATTGGGGTTTTATAGGATTGGGATTGCTAATGATTAGGGGTGTGTCTAGTTAGGTTTGGGCTGCCTGAGGTGGTTCTCGATCAGAGTCAGGTGATTCTTGTTGTCTCTGATGGGGAACCGTATTTAGGTAGCCTGAGTTTCGCTTTGTATTTCGTGGGTGATTGTTCCTGTCTTTGTGTAGTGTTCACCAGATAGGCTGTATTAGGTTTCACGTTCCGTTTGTTGTTTTCGTATTTAATAGTTATTTCATGTATCGTCATTTTTCTCATTAAAATATCATGATTAACTACCACGCTGCATTTCGGTCCGACTCTCCTTCAACAAACGAAGAACGCCGTTACAAATAGGATGTAATGGGATGCAGCCATTGTCTGACTGGGGCCTGTGGTCATTTACTGCTTTTAATATCTCTAATCCATTTCCCCCAACAACAGCAGTAATCTGAACCCAGTCCAGAACTGCTGCGGCGTGGGTCCCTTACTGTCCCTTAATGGGGACTAGGAGGGGACTGTACTGCCTGGCACCGATAGTGACAGCCCACATGAGAGCTGAACAGTCTCTTCTTAATCATGTGTTGGCAAGAACCACTTTGCTTTGATTATGGTTACACACACACACACACACTAGGACCACACTATACACTCTTAGAAAAAAAAGGTGTTATCTAGGATCTAAAAGGGTTCTTCGGCTGTCCCCATAGGAGAACCCTTTGAAGAACCCTTTTTGGTTCCATGTAGAACCCTTTCCATTGAGGGTTCTACATGGAATCCAAAATAGTTCTACATGGAACCAAAAAGGGTTATCCTATGGGGACAGCTTTAGAACCCCTTTGGAAACCATTTTTCGAAGAGTGTAGAGTAGGCCTACACACCGCTCTCACAGTCGTAGTTCAGGGCTGACAGAGGAGCCGTGGTGCAGAGTGGTCATCCTAACAGCAACAATAACCAAAACCACAGCATTTTCAACCGCACATCTTAGAGTTGGCAGGGGATGGAGAAAGCAGGTGGAGAGATGAAGGGTTCTGTGATGATTAAAAAGTCAGAGGACACCAACCAGTAGGAACGAATCTATGATTAATCACAGCTACCCAGGGGGGTAGGGCGGACCAACATCTAACATCTTTTCATCATTTCCTGAATGCATTACTGTACTGCTAGCCTGCACTGTGCTGGAGAGGAGGAGAGGAGGTGTGTGTGTGTGTATGTATGTATGTGTGTATTGCGCTGTGAGACGAGAGGAGAGGTGTGTTCAGAGAAAAGCCAGCATGCAGCGATTTTGCTGAAGACAGCAGGACAGACAGAGCCAACAGCAGAAGAATAAATCACTACTGCCATTGCTGAGGAGCGGAGAGACCCAGACACACAGAGAGACACAGAGGAGAGGAGAGGCACAGAGACACACAGAGACAGACAGGAGAGAGGAGAGACAGACAAAAAGAGACAGAGACGCAGAGACACACAGAGACACAGACACAGTGAGACACAGAGGATAGAAGAGACAGACACACAGAGACACATACATACAGAGAGCCACGGAGGATAGAAGAGACACAGAGAC
Source organism: Oncorhynchus kisutch (assembly GCF_002021735.2). Taxonomy (NCBI): domain Eukaryota; kingdom Metazoa; phylum Chordata; class Actinopteri; order Salmoniformes; family Salmonidae; genus Oncorhynchus; species Oncorhynchus kisutch. Next base: position 61,930,502 of record NC_034187.2, on the reverse strand, counting down.
ACACAGAGAGACAAAGAGGAGAGGAGAGGAGAGCCACAGAGACACACAGAGACAGACAGGAGAGAGGAGAGACAGACACAAAGAGACAGAGACACAGACACAGTGAGACACAGAGGATAGAAGAGACAGACACACAGAGACACATACACACAGAGAGCCACAGAGGATAGAAGAGACACACAGAGACACAGACACACAGAGGAGAGTAGAAACACAGAGACAGACAGTGGAGAGTAGAGACACAGAAACACAAAGGAGAAGAGAGACACATACACAGAGGCACAGAGGAGAGATAGACACAAAGAGACAGAGACACACACAGAGACACACAGAGACATAGGGGAGAGAGGAGAGATAGAAACACAACCTAAACTGGAAATTAACACCTTTCTAATGGCCTTGGGTGATTACATAAATATTTATGATGGGTGCACGTAGAGTGACTTCAGATAGTATTCATACCCCTTGACTTGTTTCAGATTTTGTTGTGTTACAGACAGAATTTCTTTCTCTCTTTTTTCTCTTTTTTAAAACATTTTTCTCATCGATCTACACACAATACCCCATAATGACAAGTTGAAAACATGTTTTTGTAAATTGTTGCACATTTGTTAACAATGAAACACAGAAATATGTCATTTACATATGTATTCACACCCGTGTCAGTACTTTGAAGTAGTACTTTAGCGACGACTACAGCTGTGTCTTTTGGGGTAAGTCTCTAAGAGCTTTGCACGCTTGGATTGTACAATATTTGTCAATTCTTCTTAAAACAATTCTTCAAGCTCTGTCAAGTAGATTGTTGATCATTGCTAGACAGCAATTTTCAGGTCTTGCCATAAACCACAAGCCAATTCAAGTCAAAACTGTAGCTAGGCCATTGAGAAAGATCCTAAAAAACTCCCTAGACAAGTATACCCATAACATGATGCAGCCACCACCATGCATGAACATTTGAAGAGTGATACTCAGTGATATGTTGTGTTGGATTTGTTATGAAACATAACACAGGACAAAAGTACACTTATTTGCCACATTTCTTTGCAGTATTACCTTAGTGTCTTGTTGCAAACAGGATGCATGTTTTGGATCATTCTTTATTATACCTTCTTTTCACTCTGTAATTTAGGTTAGTATTGTGGCATAACTACAATGTTGATCCATCCTCAGTTTTCTCGTATCACAACCATTAAACTCTGTAACTGATTTAAAATCACCATTGGCCTCATAGTGAAATCAATGAGAGATTTCCTTCCTCTCCGGCAACTGAGTTAGGAAGGACGCCTGTATCTTTGTGGTGACAGGGTGTATTGATACAGCATCCAAAGCCAAATTAATATCTACACCATGCTCAAAGGGATATTCAGCATTAGTTTTTTTCTTTTTACACATCTCCCAATCGGTGCTCTTCTTTGTGAGGCATTGAACAACCTCCCGGGTCTGTGTGGTTGAATCTGTGCTCTAAATTAATTACTGGATTAAGGGACCTTGCAGATAATTGTATGTGTGGGGTACAGTCATTCAAAAACAATGTTAACCACTATAATTGAACATGTAATGACTCCATGCAACTTATTATGCAACTTGTTAAGGACATTTGTCATTCTGAACTTCTTTAGGAATGCCATAACAAAGGTGTTGAATACTTAATGACTCAAGACATTTCAGCATTGATTTTTTTGTAATTAATTTCTCAAATGTTCTACACACAAAATTCCACTTTGACTTTATGGGGTATTGTGTGTAAATCAGTGACACAAAATCTCAATTTAATCCAACAAAATGTGGAAAAAGGAAAGGGGTGTGAAAAATGTATGGCCATGAAAAACAGGACAGTATTTCATGGCTGTTGGTGTGGTGTTTCGTTGTTGAGAGATTGATTTATACCAATTACACAGTGAATGCACAAACAAAGTACACTGAGTGTACAAAACATTAGGAACACCCTAATATTGAGTTTCTCTCGAAACAGCTTCAATTCGTTGGGGTATGGACTCTACAAGGTGTCGAAAGCATTCCACAAGGATGACTCCAATGCTTCCCACAGTCGTGTGAATTTGGCTGGATGAACCCATTCATGATACACATAGAAACTGTTGAGCATGAAAAACCCAGCAGCATTGCCGTTCTTGACAGACTATATTCGGTGGGCCTGGTACCTACTACCATACCCCGTTCAAAGGCACTTAAATATTTTGTCTTGCCCATTCACCCTCTGAATGGCACACATACACAATCTATGTCTCAATTATATAAAGACATAGAAGTACTTATTTAACCTGCCTCCTCCCCTTCATTTACACTGATTAAAGTGGATTTAACAAGACATCAATAAGGGATCATAGCTTTCACCTGGATTCAGCTGGTCAGTCAAAAGTAGTACACTATATGGAATAGAGTGCCGTTTTAGATGCACCCATGGGCTGACTAATGGGCCTCCATACTTTACATCATCTTCCTCCTGAGGCACACTATTCTGTTTATTTACATATTTTTGTTGACTTATTTCTTTATACGTCTCAGAACTGGCTCGAAAGTATTTATTTTTATTTTGAGCTTTGATTGTTTATCATGTTCACCATACAAGCAAAGATCTCTTGCAATTTCTTAGAACACTGCAACCAGTCTGCTCTATATACACTCAGGATGACTATTTACTCTCAGTGAGTATTTATGAATATGTACAGTACAGTACCCTCCTTGCTTTCTGAACACACTAGTCATCTTTTTAATTCCTCATAAACCAATGCATTATTATTTTTCATAAAAAGTAAACCCTATTTCATAGGACAGTTGATTATTAAGAGATATTGTTAACCAGATGAGACCCTTTGATTTCTTCTTTCATCTGTAGAGTAAAAGCATCATAGACGCTAGCAGCCCTTAACAATGCATGGGGATGATACCCTGTAGCATAGCGCAAAGTCATCAAGGTACTGTATACACAGAGTACACCAAACATTAAGAACACCTTCCTAATATTGAGACGCACCCCCCCCCCCGTTTGTCCCCAGAACCACAATTGTGGAAAAACCAACTGTAGCAGCGTTGCAGTTCTTGACACAAACCGGTGCGCCTGGCACCTACTACCATACCCCGTTCAAAGGCACCTAAATATTTTGTCTTGCCCATTCACCCTCTGAATGGCACACATACACAATCCCTGTCTCAAGTGTCTGAAGGCTTAAAAATATTTATTTAACCTGACTCCTCCCCTTCATCTACACTGATTGAAGTGGATTTAACAAGTGACATCAAAAAGGGATCATAGCTTTCACCTGGTCAGTCTATGTCATGGAAAGAGCAGGTGTTCTTGATGTTTTGTACAGTCAGGGTATAAATAAATGCAATGAAATGGTTTATTTTACAGTTAGCCTATTCCATTTTCACATGATCCCAGATCACTCTAAAATATATTTCCCTATAAATTCTAACCATAGTCTTCTCAAAGGATAACTATGGAGGTATTGCAGAACAATATGTCATGCTGTTTTACATACTGTAGCTGCATTGGTGGATTGGTCATCTGGCAAATCTGGCAAATACCAGATGGGCTGGACAATTATTTAATTTGGCAGCCTGTGGGCCTGTTAAGACATATTTCATTTTTTTACCATGTTTTTATTTGCTTTGTCCTTTTGCGTTGTAACCCCTACAGGTGCAATAGCCATGACAATTTACACACTTAGTTTATACCACATGTACCCGTAGGCATGCAGAGAAATTATCATATTGATCACACAGGATTTGGTAATAATAAAATACACTGCTCAAAAAAATAAAGGGAACACTAAAATAACACATCCTAGATCTGAATGAATGAAATATTCTTATTAAATACTTTTTTCTTTACATAGTTGAATGTGCTGACAACAAAATCACACAAAAATGATCAATGGAAATCAAATTGATCAACCCATGGAGGTCTAGATTTGGAGTCACACTCAAAATTAAAGTGGAAAACCACACTACAGGCTGATCCAACTTTGATGTAATGTCCTTAAAACAAGTCAAAATGAGGCTCAGTAGTGTGTGTGGCCTCCACGTGCCTGTATGACCTCCCTACAATGCCTGGGCATGCTCCTGATGAGGTGTCGGATGGTCTCCTGAGGGATCTCCTCCCAGACCTGGACTAAAGACATGATGTCCCAGATGTACTCAATTGGATTCAGGTCTGGGGAACGGGTGGGCCAGTCCATAGCATCAATGCCTTCCTCTTGCAGGAACTGCTGACACGCCCTCATACCACCCTCATGGAGTCTGTTTCTGACCGTTTGAGCAGACACATGCACATTTGTGGCCTGCTGGAGGTCATTTTGCAGGGCTCTGGCAGTGCTCCTCCTGCTCCTCCTTGCACAAAGGCGGAGGTAGCGGTCCTGCTGTGGGGTTGTTGCCCTCCTACGGCCTCCACCACGTCTCCTGATGTACTGGCCTGTCTCCTGGTAGCGCCTCCATGCTCTGGACACTACGCTGACAGACACAGCAAACCTTCTTGCCACATCTCGCATTGATGTGCCATCCTGGATGAGCTGCACTACCTGAGCCAGTTGTGTGGGTTGTAGACTCCGTCTCATGCTACCACTAGAGTGAAAGCACCGCCAGCATTCAAAAGTGACCAAAACAGTGGTGAGTTGTATCTCCAGACAGGAGAACAGTTATAGTGGTGAGTTATATCTCCAGACAGAGAAACAGTTGTAGTGGTGAGTTGTATCTCCAGACAGAAGAACAGTTATAGTGCTGAGTTGTATCTCCAGACAGAGAAAAGTTGTAGTGGTGAGTTGTATCTCCAGACAGAGTAACAGTTATAGTGGTGAGTTGTATCTCCAGACAGGAGAACAGTTATAGTGCTGAGTTGTATCTCCAGACAGAGGAACAGTTATAGTGGTGAGTTGTATCTCCAGACAGAAGAACAGTTATAGTGGTGAGTTATATCTCCAGACAGAGAAACAGTTGTAGTGGTGAGTTGTATCTCCAGACAGAAGAACAGTTCTAGTTGTGAGTTGTATCTCCAGACAGAGGAACAGTTATAGTGGTGAGTTGTATCTCCAGACAGGAGAACAGTTATAGTGGTGAGTTGTATCTCCAGACAGAGGAACAGTTATAGTGGTGAGTTGTATCTCCAGACAGGAGAACAGTTATAGTGGTGAGTTGTATCTCCAGACAGAGGAACAGTTATAGTGGTGAGTTGTATCTCCAGACAGAGGAACAGTTATAGTGGTGAGTTGTATCTCCAGAGGAACAGTTGTAGTAGTGAGTTGTATCTCCAGACAGAGGAACAGTTATAGTGGTGAGTTGTATCTCCAGTGGAACAGTTATAGTGGTGAGTTGTATCTCCAGACAGAGGAACAGTTATAGTGGTGAGTTGTATCTCCAGAGGAACAGTTATAGTGGTGAGTTGTATCTCCAGACAGAGGAACAGTTATAGTGGTGAGTTGTATCTCCAGACAGGAGAACAGTTATAGTGCTGAGTTGTATCTCCAGGCAGAGGAACAGTTATAGTGGTGAGTTGTATCTCCAGACAGAAGAACAGTTATAGTGCTGAGTTGTATCTCCAGAGGAACAGTTATAGTGGTGAGTTGTATCTCCAGACAGAAGAACAGTTATAGTGGTGAGTTGTATCTCCAGACAGAGAAACAGTTGTAGTAGTGAGTTGTATCTCCAGACTGAGTAACAGTTATAGTGGTGAGTTGTATCTCCAGACAGAGGAACAGTTAAAGTTGTGAGTTGTATCTCCAGACAGGTGAACAGTTCTAGTTGTGAGTTGTATCTCCAGACAGAGGAACAGTTATAGTGGTGAGTTGTATCTCCAGAGGAACAGTTATAGTGGTGAGTTGTATCTCCAGGGGAACAGTTATAGTGGTGAATTGTATCTCCAGACAGGAGAACAGTTATAGTGCTGAGTTGTATCTCCAGACAGAAGAACAGTTATAGTGGTGAGTTATATCTCCAGACAGAGAAACAGTTGTAGTGGTGAGTTGTATCTCCAGACAGAAGAACAGTTATAGTGCTGAGTTGTATCTCCAGACAGAGAAAAGTTGTAGTGGTGAGTTGTATCTCCAGACAGAGTAACAGTTATAGTGGTGAGTTGTATCTCCAGACAGGAGAACAGTTATAGTGCTGAGTTGTATCTCCAGACAGAGGAACAGTTATAGTGGTGGGTTGTATCTCCAGACAGAGGAACAGTTATAGTGCTGAGTTGTATCTCCAGACAGAAGAACAGTTATAGTGGTGAGTTGTATCTCCAGACAGAGAAACAGTTGTAGTGGTGAGTTGTATCTCCAGACAGAGGAACAGTTATAGTGGTGAGTTGTATCTTCAGACAGAGGAAAAGTTATAGTGGTGAGTAGTATCTCCAGAGGAACAGTAATAGTGGTGAGTTGTATCTCCAGACAGAGGAACAGTTATAGTGGTGAGTTGTATCTTCAGACAGAGGAAAAGTTATAGTGGTGAGTTGTATCTCCAGAGGAAAAGTTATAGTGGTGAGTTTTATCTCCAGAGGCACAGTTATAATGGTGAGTTGTATCTTCAGATAGAGGAAAAGTTATAGTGGTGAGTTGTATCTCCAGAGGAACAGTTATAGTCGTGAGTTGTATCTCCAGACAGGAGAACAGTTATAGTGCTGAGTTGTATCTCCAGACAGAGGAACAGTTATAGTGGTGAGTTGTATCTTCAGACAGAGGAAAAGTTATAGTGGTGAGTTGTATCTCCAGAGGAACAGTTATAGTGGTGAGTTGTATCTCCAGAGGAACAGTTATAGTGGTGAGTTGTATCTCCAGACAGGGGAACAGTTATAGTGGTGAGTTGTATCTCCAGACAGAGGAACAGTTATAGTGGTGAGTTGTATCTCCAGACAGAGGAACAGTTATAGTGGTGAGTTGTATCTCCAGAGGAACAGTGCTAGTGGTGAGTTGTAACTCCAGACAGAGGAACAGTTATAGTGGTGAGTTGTATCGCCAGACAGAGGAACAGTTATAATGGTGAGTTGTATCTCCAAAGGACCAGTTATAGTGGTGAGTTGTATCTCCAGAGGAACAGTTATAGTGGTGAGTTGTATCTCCAGACAGGGGAACAGTTATTGTGGTGAGTTGTATCTCCAGACAGAGGAACAGTTATAGTGGTGAGTTGTATCTCCAGACAGAGGAACAGTTATAGTGATGAGTTGTATCTCCAGACAGAGGAACATTTATAATGGTGAGTTGTATCTCTAGACAGAGGAACAGTTTTAGTGGTGAGTTGTATCTCCAGACAGAGGCACAGTTATAGTGGTGAGTTGTATCTCCAGACAGATTAACAGTTATAGTGGTGAGTTGTATCTTCAGACAGAGGAACAGTTATAGTGGTGAGTTGTATCTCCAGACAGAGGAACAGTTATAGTGGTGAGTTGTATCTCCAGACAGAGGAACAGTTATAGTGGTGAGTTGTATCTCCAGACAGAGGAACAGTTATAGTGGTGAGTTTTATCTCCAGAGGCACAGTTATAGTGGTGAGTTGTATCTTCAGACAGAGGAAAAGTTATAGTGGTGAGTTGTATCTCCAGAGGAACAGTTATAGTGGTGAGTTGTATCTCCAGACAGAGGAACATTTATAGTGGTGAGTTGTATCTCCAGACAGAGGAACAGTTATAGTGGTGAGTTGTATCTGCAGACAGATTAACAGTTATAGTGGTGAGTTGTATCTCCAGACAGGGGAACAGTTATAGTGGTGAGTTGTATCTCCAGACAGAGGAACAGTTGTATCTCCAGACAGAGGAACAGTTATAGTGGTGAGTTGTATCTCCAGAGGAACAGTGATAGTGGTGAGTTGTATCTCCAGACAGAGGAACAGTTATAGTGGAGAGTTGTATCTCCAGACAGAGGAACAGTTATAGTGGTGAGTTGTATCTCCAGACAGAGGAACAGTTATAGTGGTGAGTTGTATCTCCAGAGGAACAGTGATAGAGGTGAGTTGGAACTCCAGACAGAGGAACAGTTATAGTGGTGAGTTGTATCGCCAGACAGAGGAAAAGTTATAATGGTGAGTTGTATCTCCAGACAGGGGAACAGTTATAGTGGTGAGTTGTATCTCCAGACAGAGGAACAGTTATAGTGGTGAGTTGTATCTCCAGACAGAGGAACAGTTAAATTGATGAGTTGTATCTCCAGACAGAGGAACATTTATAATGGTGAGTTGTATCTCTAGACATAGGAACATTTATAGTGGTGAGTTGTATCTCCAGACAGAGGAACAGTTATAGTGGTGAGTTGTATCTCCAGACAGATTAACAGTTATAGTGGTGAGTTGTATCTCCAGACAGGGGAACAGTTATAGTGGTGAGTTGTATCTCCAGACAGAGGAACAGTTATAGTGGTGAGTTGTATCTCCAGACAGAGGAACAGTTATAGTGGTGAGTTGTATCTCCAGAGGAACAGTTATAGTGGTGAGATGTATCTCCAGACAGGAGAACAGTTATGGTGCTGAGTTATATCTCCATACAGGAGAACAGTTATAGTGGTGAGTTGTATCTCCAGAGGAACAGTTATAGTGGTGAGTTGTGTCTCCAGACAGAGGAAAAGTTATAGTGGTGAGTTGTATCTCCAAAGGACCAGTTATAATGGTGAGTTGTATCTCCAGAGGAACAGTTATAGTGGTGAGTTGTATCTCCAGACAGGGGAACAGTTATAGTGGTGAGTTGTATCTCCAGACAGAGGAACAGTTATAGTGGTGAGTTGTATCTCCAGACAGATTAACAGTTAAATTGATGAGTTGTATCTCCAGACAGAGGAACATTTATAATGGTGAGTTGTATCTCTAGACATAGGAACATTTCTAGTGGTGAGTTGTATCTCCAGACAGAGGAACAGTTATAGTGGTGAGTTGTGTCTCCAGACAGAGGAAAAGTTATAGTGGTGAGTTGTATCTTCAGACAGGAGAACAGATATAGTGCTGAGTTGTATCTCCAGACAGAGGAACAGTTATAGTGGTGAGTTGTATCTCCAGAGGAACAGTTATAGTCGTGAGATGTATCTCCAGACAGGAGAACAGTTATGGTGCTGAGTTGTATCTCCAGACAGTGGAACAGTTATAGTGGTGAGTTGTATCTCCAGAGCAACAGTTATAGTGGTGAGTTGTATCTCCAGAGGAACAGTTATAGTCGTGAGATGTATCTCCAGACAGGAGAACAGTTATGGTGCTGAGTTGTATCTCCAGACAGAGGAACAGTTATAGTGGTGAGTTGTATCTCCAGACAGGAGAACAGTTATAGTGCTGAGTTGTATCTCCAGACAGAGGAACAGTTATAGTGGTGAGTTGTATCTCCAGAGGAACAGTTATAGTGGTGAGTTGTATCTCCAGACAGGGGAACAGTTATAGTGGTGAGTTGTATCTCCAGACAGAGGAACAGTTATAGTGGTGAGTTGTATCTCCGAACAGAGGAACAGTTATAGTGATGAGTTGTATCTCCAGACAGAGGAACATTTATAATGGTGAGTTGTATCTCTAGACAGAGGAACAGTTATAGTGGTGAGTTGTATCTCCAGACAGAGGAACAGTTATAGTGGTGAGTTGTATCTCCAGAGGGACAGTGTTAGTGGTGAGTTGTAACTCCAGACAGAGGAACAGTTATAGTGGTGAGTTGTATCGCCAGACAGAGGAGCAGTTATAATGGTGAGTTGTATCTCCAAAGGACCAGTTATAGTGGTGAGTTGTATCTCCAGAGGAACAGTTATAGTGGTGAGTTGTATCTCCAGACAGGGGAACAGTTATAGTGGTGAGTTGTATCTCCATACAGGAGAACAGTTATAGTGGTGAGTTGTATCTCCAGACAGAGGAACAGTTATAGTGGAGAGTTGTATCTCCAGACAGAGGAACAGTTATAGTGGTGAGTTGTATCTCCAGACAGAGGAACAGTTATAGTGGTGAGTTGTATCTCCAGAGGAACAGTGATAGTGGTGAGTTGTATCTCCAGACAGAGGAACAGGTATAGTGGAGAGTTGTATCTCCAGACAGAGGAACAGTTATAGTGGTGAGTTGTATCTCCAGACAGATTAACAGTTAAATTGATGAGTTGTATCTCCAGACAGAGGAACATTTATAATGGTGAGTTGTATCTCTAGACAGGGGAACAGTTATAGTGGTGAGTTGTATCTCCAGACAGGGGAACAGTTATAGTGGTGAGTTGTATCTCCAGAGGAACAGTTATAGTGGTGAGTTGTATCTCCAGACAGGGGAACAGTTATAGTTGTGAGTTGTATCTCCAGACAGAGGAACAGTTATAGTGGTGAGTTGTATCTCCAGACAGAGGAACATTTATAATGGTGAGTTGTATCTCTAGACAGAGGAACAGTTATAGTGGTGAGTTGTATCTCCAGACAGAGGAACAGTTATAGTGGTGAGTTGTATCTCCAGAGGAACAGTGATAGTGGTGAGTTGTAACTCCAGACAGGGGAACAGTTATAGTGGTGAGTTGTATCTCCAGACAGAGGAACAGTTATAGTGGTGAGTTGTATCTCCAGACAGAGGAACAGTTATAGTGATGAGTTGTATCTCCAGACAGAGGAACATTTATAATGGTGAGTTGTATCTCTAGACAGAGGAACAGTTATAGTGGTGAGTTGTATCTCCAGACAGATTAACAGTTATAGTGGTGAGTTGTATCTCCAGACAGGGGAACAGTTATAGTGGTGAGTTGTATCTCCAGACAGAGGAACAGTTATAGTGGTGAGTTGTATCTCCAGACAGAGGAACAGTTATAGTGGTGAGTTGTATCTCCAGAGGAACAGTTATAGTGGTGAGATGTATCTCCAGACAGGAGAACAGTTATGGTGCTGAGTTGTATCTCCATACAGGAGAACAGTTATAGTGGTGAGTTGTATCTCCAGAGGAACAGTTATAGTGGTGAGTTGTGTCTCCAGACAGAGGAAAAGTTATAGTGGTGAGTTGTATCTTCAGACAGGAGAACAGATATAGTGCTGAGTTGTATCTCCAGACAGAGGAACAGTTATAGTGGTGAGTTGTATCTCTAGACAGAGGAACAGTTATAGTGGTGAGTTGTATCTCCAGACAGTGGAACAGTTATAGTGGTGAGTTGTATCTCCAGACAGGGGAACAGTTATAGTGGTGAGTTGTATCTCCAGACAGAGGAACAGTTATAGTGGTGAGTTGTATCTCCAGACAGAGGAACAGTTATAGTGGTGAGTTGTATCTCCAGAGGAACAGTTATAGTGGTGAGATGTATCTCCAGACAGGAGAACAGTTATGGTGCTGAGTTATATCTCCATACAGGAGAACAGTTATAGTGGTGAGTTGTATCTCCAGAGGAACAGTTATAGTGGTGAGTTGTGTCTCCAGACAGAGGAAAAGTTATAGTGGTGAGTTGTATCTCCAAAGGACCAGTTATAATGGTGAGTTGTATCTCCAGAGGAACAGTTATAGTGGTGAGTTGTATCTCCAGACAGGGGAACAGTTATAGTGGTGAGTTGTATCTCCAGACAGAGGAACAGTTATAGTGGTGAGTTGTATCTCCAGACAGATTAACAGTTAAATTGATGAGTTGTATCTCCAGACAGAGGAACATTTATAATGGTGAGTTGTATCTCTAGACATAGGAACATTTCTAGTGGTGAGTTGTATCTCCAGACAGAGGAACAGTTATAGTGGTGAGTTGTATCTCCAGACAGGAGAACAGTTATAGTGCTGAGTTGTATCTCCAGACAGGGGAACAGTTATAGTGGTGAGTTGTATCTCCAGAGGAACAGTTATAGTGGTGAGTTGTATCTCCAGACAGGGGAACAGTTATAGTGGTGAGTTGTATCTCCAGACAGAGGAACAGTTATAGTGGTGAGTTGTATCTCCGAACAGAGGAACAGTTATAGTGATGAGTTGTATCTCCAGACAGAGGAACATTTATAATGGTGAGTTGTATCTCTAGACAGAGGAACAGTTATAGTGGTGAGTTGTATCTCCAGACAGAGGAACAGTTATAGTGGTGAGTTGTATCTCCAGAGGAACAGTGATAGTGGTGAGTTGTAACTCCAGACAGAGGAACAGTTATAGTGGTGAGTTGTATCGCCAGACAGAGGAGCAGTTATAATGGTGAGTTGTATCTCCAAAGGACCAGTTATAGTGGTGAGTTGTATCTCCAGAGGAACGGTTATAGTGGTGAGTTGTATCTCCAGACAGGGGAACAGTTATAGTGGTGAGTTGTATCTCCATACAGGAGAACAGTTATAGTGGTGAGTTGTATCTCCAGACAGAGGAACAGTTATAGTGGAGAGTTGTATCTCCAGACAGAGGAACAGTTATAGTGGTGAGTTGTATCTCCAGACAGAGGAACAGTTATAGTGGTGAGTTGTATCTCCAGAGGAACAGTGATAGTGGTGAGTTGTATCTCCAGACAGAGGAACAGGTATAGTGGAGAGTTGTATCTCCAGACAGAGGAACAGTTATAGTGGTGAGTTGTATCTCCAGACAGATTAACAGTTAAATTGATGAGTTGTATCTCCAGACAGAGGAACATTTATAATGGTGAGTTGTATCTCTAGACATAGGAACATTTCTAGTGGTGAGTTGTATCTCCAGAGGAACAGTTATAGTGGTGAGTTGTATCTCCAGACAGGGGAACAGTTATAGTGGTGAGTTGTATCTCCAGACAGAGGAACAGTTATAGTGGTGAGTTGTATCTCCAGACAGAGGAACAGTTATAGTGGTGAGTTGTATCTCCAGAGGAACAGTTATAGTGGTGAGATGTATCTCCAGACAGGAGAACAGTTATGGTGCTGAGTTGTATCTCCATACAGGAGAACAGTTATAGTGGTGAGTTGTATCTCCAGAGGAACAGTTATAGTGGTGAGTTGTGTCTCCAGACAGAGGAAAAGTTATAGTGGTGAGTTGTATCTTCAGACAGGAGAACAGATATAGTGCTGAGTTGTATCTCCAGACAGAGGAACAGTTATAGTGGTGAGTTGTATCTCTAGACAGAGGAACAGTTATAGTGGTGAGTTGTATCTCTAGACAGTGGAACAGTTATAGTGGTGAGTTGTATCTCCAGACAGGGGAACAGTTATAGTGGTGAGTTGTATCTCCAGACAGAGGAACAGTTATAGTGGTGAGTTGTATCTCCAGACAGAGGAACAGTTATAGTGGTGAGTTGTATCTCCAGAGGAACAGTTATAGTGGTGAGATGTATCTCCAGACAGGAGAACAGTTATGGTGCTGAGTTGTATCTCCATACAGGAGAACAGTTATAGTGGTGAGTTGTATCTCCAGAGGAACAGTTATAGTGGTGAGTTGTGTCTCCAGACAGAGGAAAGTTATAGTGGTGAGTTGTATCTCCAGACAGGAACAGTTATAGTGGTGAGTTGTATCTCCAGACAGAGGAACAGTTATAGTGGTGAGTTGTATCTCCAGACAGAGGAACAGTTATAGTGGTGAGTTGTATCTCCAGACAGAGGAACAGTTATAGTGGTGAGTTGTATCTCCAGACAGGGGAACAGTTATAGTGGTGAGTTGTATCTCCAGACAGAGGAACAGTTATAGTGGTGAGTTGTATCTCCAGACAGAGGAACAGTTATAGTGGTGAGTTGTATCTCCAGAGGAACAGTTATAGTGGTGAGTTGTATCTCCAGACAGGAGAACAGTTATAGTGGTGAGTTGTATCTCCAGACAGGAGAACAGTTATAGTGGTGAGTTGTATCTCCAGACAGAGGAACAGTTATAGTGGTGAGTTGTATCTCCAGACAGAGGAACAGTTATAGTGGTGAGTTGTATCTCCACAGAGGAACAGTTATAGTGGTGAGTTGTATCTCCAGACAGAGAACAGTTATAGTGGTGAGTTGTATCTCCAGACAGAGGAACAGTTATAGTGGTGAGTTGTATCTCCAGACAGAGGAACAGTTATAGTGGTGAGTTGTATCTCCAGACAGAGGAACAGTTATAGTGGTGAGTTGTATCTCCAGACAGAGGAACAGTTATAGTGGTGAGTTGTATCTCCAGACAGGGAACAGTTATAGTGGTGAGTTGTATCTCCAGACAGAGAACAGTTATAGTGGTGAGTTGTATCTCCAGAGGAACAGTTATAGTGGTGAGTTGTATCTCCAGACAGAGGAACAGTTATAGTGGTGAGTTGTATCTCCAGACAGAGGAACAGTTATAGTGGTGAGTTGTATCTCCAGACAGAGGAACAGTTATAGTGGTGAGTTGTATCTCCAGACAGGAACAGTTATAGTGGTGAGTTGTATCTCCAGACAGGGAACAGTTATAGTGGTGAGTTGTATCTCCAGACAGAGGAACAGTTATAGTGGTGAGTTGTATCTCCAGACAGAGGAACAGTTATAGTGGTGAGTTGTATCTCCAGACAGAGGAACAGTTATAGTGGTGAGTTGTATCTCCAGACAGAGGAACAGTTATAGTGGTGAGTTGTATCTCCAGACAGAGGAACAGTTATAGTGGTGAGTTGTATCTCCAGACAGAGGAACAGTTATAGTGGTGAGTTGTATCTCCAGACAGAGGAACAGTTATAGTGGTGAGTTGTATCTCCAGACAGAGGAACAGTTATAGTGGTGAGTTGTATCTCCAGACAGAGGAACAGTTATAGTGGTGAGTTGTATCTCCAGACAGGAACAGTTATAGTGGTGAGTTGTATCTCCAGACAGAGGAACAGTTATAGTGGTGAGTTGTATCTCCAGACAGAGGAACAGTTATAGTGGTGAGTTGTATCTCCAGACAGAGGAACAGTTATAGTGGTGAGTTGTATCTCCAGACAGAGGAACAGTTATAGTGGTGAGTTGTATCTCCAGAGGAACAGTTATAGTGGTGAGTTGTATCTCCAGACAGAGGAACAGTTATAGTGGTGAGTTGTATCTCCAGACAGAGGAACAGTTATAGTGGTGAGTTGTATCTCCAGACAGAGAACAGTTATAGTGGTGAGTTGTATCTCCAGAGGAACAGTTATAGTGGTGAGTTGTATCTCCAGACAGAGGAACAGTTATAGTGGTGAGTTGTATCTCCAGACAGAGGAACAGTTATAGTGGTGAGTTGTATCTCCAGACAGAGGAACAGTTATAGTGGTGAGTTGTATCTCCAGACAGAGGAACAGTTATAGTGGTGAGTTGTATCTCCAGACAGAGGAACAGTTATAGTGGTGAGTTGTATCTCCAGACAGAGGAACAGTTATAGTGGTGAGTTGTATCTCCAGACAGAGGAACAGTTATAGTGGTGAGTTGTATCTCCAGACAGAGGAACAGTTATAGTGGTGAGTTGTATCTCCAGACAGAGGAACAGTTATAGTGGTGAGTTGTATCTCCAGACAGAGGAACAGTTATAGTGGTGAGTTGTATCTCCAGAGGAACAGTTATAGTGGTGAGTTGTATCTCCCGACAGAGGACAGTTATAGTGGTGAGTTGTATCTCCAGACAGAGGAACAGTTATAGTGGTGAGTTGTATCTCCAGACAGAGGAACAGTTATAGTGGTGAGTTGTATCTCCAGACAGAGGAACAGTTATAGTGGTGAGTTGTATCTCCAGACAGAGGAACAGTTATAGTGGTGAGTTGTATCTCCAGACAGAGGAACAGTTATAGTGGTGAGTTGTATCTCCAGACAGAGGAACAGTTATAGTGGTGAGTTGTATCTCCAGACAGAGGAACAGTTATAGTGGTGAGTTGTATCTCCAGACAGAGGAACAGTTATAGTGGTGAGTTGTATCTCCAGACAGAGGAACAGTTATAGTGGTGAGTTGTATCTCCAGACAGAGGAACAGTTATAGTGGTGAGTTGTATCTCCAGACAGAGGAACAGTTATAGTGGTGAGTTGTATCTCCAGACAGGAACAGTTATAGTGGTGAGTTGTATCTCCAGACAGAGGAACAGTTATAGTGGTGAGTTGTATCTCCAGACAGAGGAACAGTTATAGTGGTGAGTTGTATCTCCAGACAGAGGAACAGTTATAGTGGTGAGTTGTATCTCCAGACAGAGGAACAGTTATAGTGGTGAGTTGTATCTCCAGACAGAGGAACAGTTATAGTGGTGAGTTGTATCTCCAGACAGAGGAACAGTTATAGTGGTGAGTTGTATCTCCAGACAGAGGAACAGTTATAGTGGTGAGTTGTATCTCCAGACAGAGGAACAGTTATAGTGGTGAGTTGTATCTCCAGACAGAGGAACAGTTATAGTGGTGAGTTGTATCTCCAGACAGAGGAACAGTTATAGTGGTGAGTTGTATCTCCAGACAGAGGAACAGTTATAGTGGTGAGTTGTATCTCCAGACAGAGAACAGTTATAGTGGTGAGTTGTATCTCCAGACAGAGGAACAGTTATAGTGGTGAGTTGTATCTCCAGACAGAGGAACAGTTATAGTGGTGAGTTGTATCTCCAGACAGAGAACAGTTATAGTGGTGAGTTGTATCTCCAGACAGAGGAACAGTTATAGTGGTGAGTTGTATCTCCAGACAGAGGAACAGTTATAGTGGTGAGTTGTATCTCCAGACAGAGGAACAGTTATAGTGGTGAGTTGTATCTCCAGACAGAGGAACAGTTATAGTGGTGAGTTGTATCTCCAGACAGGAACAGTTATAGTGGTGAGTTGTATCTCCAGACAGAGGAACAGTTATAGTGGTGAGTTGTATCTCCAGACAGAGGAACAGTTATAGTGGTGAGTTGTATCTCCAGACAGAGGAACAGTTATAGTGGTGAGTTGTATCTCCAGACAGAGGAACAGTTATAGTGGTGAGTTGTATCTCCAGACAGAGGAACAGTTATAGTGGTGAGTTGTATCTCCAGACAGAGGAACAGTTATAGTGGTGAGTTGTATCTCCAGACAGAGGAACAGTTATAGTGGTGAGTTGTATCTCCAGACAGAGGAACAGTTATAGTGGTGAGTTGTATCTCCAGACAGAGGAACAGTTATAGTGGTGAGTTGTATCTCCAGACAGAGGAACAGTTATAGTGGTGAGTTGTATCTCCAGAGGAAACAGTTATAGTGGTGAGTTGTATCTCCAGACAGAGGAACAGTTATAGTGGTGAGTTGTATCTCCAGACAGAGGAACAGTTATAGTGGTGAGTTGTATCTCCAGAGGAACAGTTATAGTGGTGAGTTGTATCTCCAGACAGAGGAACAGTTATAGTGGTGAGTTGTATCTCCAGACAGAGGAACAGTTATAGTGGTGAGTTGTATCTCCAGACAGAGGAACAGTTATAGTGGTGAGTTGTATCTCCAGACAGAGGAACAGTTATAGTGGTGAGTTGTATCTCCAGACAGAGGAACAGTTATAGTGGTGAGTTGTATCTCCAGAGGAACAGTTATAGTGGTGAGTTGTATCTCCAGACAGAGGAACAGTTATAGTGGTGAGTTGTATCTCCAGACAGAGGAACAGTTATAGTGGTGAGTTGTATCTCCAGACAGAGAACAGTTATAGTGGTGAGTTGTATCTCCAGACAGGAACAGTTATAGTGGTGAGTTGTATCTCCAGACAGAGGAACAGTTATAGTGGTGAGTTGTATCTCCAGACAGAGGAACAGTTATAGTGGTGAGTTGTATCTCCAGACAGAGGAACAGTTATAGTGGTGAGTTGTATCTCCAGACAGAGGAACAGTTATAGTGGTGAGTTGTATCTCCAGACAGAGGAACAGTTATAGTGGTGAGTTGTATCTCCAGACAGAGGAACAGTTATAGTGGTGAGTTGTATCTCCAGACAGAGGAACAGTTATAGTGGTGAGTTGTATCTCCAGACAGAGGAACAGTTATAGTGGTGAGTTGTATCTCCAGACAGAGGAACAGTTATAGTGGTGAGTTGTATCTCCAGACAGAGGAACAGTTATAGTGGTGAGTTGTATCTCCAGACAGGGAACAGTTATAGTGGTGAGTTGTATCTCCAGACAGAGGAACAGTTATAGTGGTGAGTTGTATCTCCAGACAGAGGAACAGTTATAGTGGTGAGTTGTATCTCCAGAGGAACAGTTATAGTGGTGAGTTGTATCTCCAGACAGAGGAACAGTTATAGTGGTGAGTTGTATCTCCAGACAGAGGAACAGTTATAGTGGTGAGTTGTATCTCCAGACAGAGGAACAGTTATAGTGGTGAGTTGTATCTCCAGACAGAGGAACAGTTATAGTGGTGAGTTGTATCTCCAGACAGAGGAACAGTTATAGTGGTGAGTTGTATCTCCAGACAGAGGAACAGTTATAGTGGTGAGTTGTATCTCCAGAGGAACAGTTATAGTGGTGAGTTGTATCTCCAGACAGAGGAACAGTTATAGTGGTGAGTTGTATCTCCAGACAGAGGAACAGTTATAGTGGTGAGTTGTATCTCCAGACAGAGGAACAGTTATAGTGGTGAGTTGTATCTCCAGACAGAGGAACAGTTATAGTGGTGAGTTGTATCTCCAGACAGAGGAACAGTTATAGTGGTGAGTTGTATCTCCAGACAGAGGAACAGTTATAGTGGTGAGTTGTATCTCCAGACAGAGGAACAGTTATAGTGGTGAGTTGTATCTCCAGACAGAGGAACAGTTATAGTGGTGAGTTGTATCTCCAGACAGAGGAACAGTTATAGTGGTGAGTTGTATCTCCAGAGGAACAGTTATAGTGGTGAGTTGTATCTCCAGACAGAGGAACAGTTATAGTGGTGAGTTGTATCTCCAGACAGAGAACAGTTATAGTGGTGAGTTGTATCTCCAGACAGAGGAACAGTTATAGTGGTGAGTTGTATCTCCAGACAGAGGAACAGTTATAGTGGTGAGTTGTATCTCCAGACAGAGGAACAGTTATAGTGGTGAGTTGTATCTCCAGACAGAGGAACAGTTATAGTGGTGAGTTGTATCTCCAGACAGAGGAACAGTTATAGTGGTGAGTTGTATCTCCAGACAGAGGAACAGTTATAGTGGTGAGTTGTATCTCCAGACAGAGGAACAGTTATAGTGGTGAGTTGTATCTCCAGAGGAACAGTTATAGTGGTGAGTTGTATCTCCAGACAGAGGAACAGTTATAGTGGTGAGTTGTATCTCCAGACAGAGGAACAGTTATAGTGGTGAGTTGTATCTCCAGACAGAGGAACAGTTATAGTGGTGAGTTGTATCTCCAGACAGAGGAACAGTTATAGTGGTGAGTTGTATCTCCAGACAGAGGAACAGTTATAGTGGTGAGTTGTATCTCCAGACAGAGGAACAGTTATAGTGGTGAGTTGTATCTCCAGACAGAGGAACAGTTATAGTGGTGAGTTGTATCTCCAGACAGAGGAACAGTTATAGTGGTGAGTTGTATCTCCAGACAGAGGAACAGTTATAGTGGTGAGTTGTATCTCCAGACAGAGGAACAGTTATAGTGGTGAGTTGTATCTCCAGACAGAGGAACAGTTATAGTGGTGAGTTGTATCTCCAGACAGAGGAACAGTTATAGTGGTGAGTTGTATCTCCAGACAGAGGAACAGTTATAGTGGTGAGTTGTATCTCCAGACAGAGGAACAGTTATAGTGGTGAGTTGTATCTCCAGACAGAGGAACAGTTATAGTGGTGAGTTGTATCTCCAGACAGAGGAACAGTTATAGTGGTGAGTTGTATCTCCAGACAGAGGAACAGTTATAGTGGTGAGTTGTATCTCCAGACAGAGGAACAGTTATAGTGGTGAGTTGTATCTCCAGACAGAGGAACAGTTATAGTGGTGAGTTGTATCTCCAGACAGGAACAGTTATAGTGGTGAGTTGTATCTCCAGACAGAGAACAGTTATAGTGGTGAGTTGTATCTCCAGACAGAGGAACAGTTATAGTGGTGAGTTGTATCTCCAGAGGAACAGTTATAGTGGTGAGTTGTATCTCCAGACAGAGGAACAGTTATAGTGGTGAGTTGTATCTCCAGACAGAGGAACAGTTATAGTGGTGAGTTGTATCTCCAGACAGAGGAACAGTTATAGTGGTGAGTTGTATCTCCAGACAGAGGAACAGTTATAGTGGTGAGTTGTATCTCCAGACAGAGGAACAGTTATAGTGGTGAGTTGTATCTCCAGACAGAGGAACAGTTATAGTGGTGAGTTGTATCTCCAGACAGAGGAACAGTTATAGTGGTGAGTTGTATCTCCAGACAGAGGAACAGTTATAGTGGTGAGTTGTATCTCCAGACAGAGGAACAGTTATAGTGGTGAGTTGTATCTCCAGACAGAGGAACAGTTATAGTGGTGAGTTGTATCTCCAGACAGAGGAACAGTTATAGTGGTGAGTTGTATCTCCAGACAGAGGAACAGTTATAGTGGTGAGTTGTATCTCCAGACAGAGGAACAGTTATAGTGGTGAGTTGTATCTCCAGACAGAGGAACAGTTATAGTGGTGAGTTGTATCTCCAGACAGAGGAACAGTTATAGTGGTGAGTTGTATCTCCAGACAGAGGAACAGTTATAGTGGTGAGTTGTATCTCCAGACAGAGGAACAGTTATAGTGGTGAGTTGTATCTCCAGACAGAGGAACAGTTATAGTGGTGAGTTGTATCTCCAGACAGAGGAACAGTTATAGTGGTGAGTTGTATCTCCAGACAGAGGAACAGTTATAGTGGTGAGTTGTATCTCCAGAGGAACAGTTATAGTGGTGAGTTGTATCTCCAGACAGAGGAACAGTTATAGTGGTGAGTTGTATCTCCAGACAGAGAACAGTTATAGTGGTGAGTTGTATCTCCAGACAGAGGAACAGTTATAGTGGTGAGTTGTATCTCCAGACAGGAACAGTTATAGTGGTGAGTTGTATCTCCAGACAGAGGAACAGTTATAGTGGTGAGTTGTATCTCCAGACAGAGGAACAGTTATAGTGGTGAGTTGTATCTCCAGACAGGAACAGTTATAGTGGTGAGTTGTATCTCCAGACAGAGGAACAGTTATAGTGGTGAGTTGTATCTCCAGACAGAGGAACAGTTATAGTGGTGAGTTGTATCTCCAGACAGAGGAACAGTTATAGTGGTGAGTTGTATCTCCAGACAGGAACAGTTATAGTGGTGAGTTGTATCTCCAGACAGAGGAACAGTTATAGTGGTGAGTTGTATCTCCAGACAGAGGAACAGTTATAGTGGTGAGTTGTATCTCCAGACAGAGGAACAGTTATAGTGGTGAGTTGTATCTCCAGACAGAGGAACAGTTATAGTGGTGAGTTGTATCTCCAGACAGAGGAACAGTTATAGTGGTGAGTTGTATCTCCAGACAGAGGAACAGTTATAGTGGTGAGTTGTATCTCCAGACAGAGGAACAGTTATAGTGGTGAGTTGTATCTCCAGACAGAGGAACAGTTATAGTGGTGAGTTGTATCTCCAGACAGAGGAACAGTTATAGTGGTGAGTTGTATCTCCAGACAGAGGAACAGTTATAGTGGTGAGTTGTATCTCCAGACAGAGGAACAGTTATAGTGGTGAGTTGTATCTCCAGACAGAGGAACAGTTATAGTGGTGAGTTGTATCTCCAGACAGAGGAACAGTTATAGTGGTGAGTTGTATCTCCAGACAGAGGAACAGTTATAGTGGTGAGTTGTATCTCCAGAGGAACAGTTATAGTGGTGAGTTGTATCTCCAGACAGAGGAACAGTTATAGTGGTGAGTTGTATCTCCAGACAGAGGAACAGTTATAGTGGTGAGTTGTATCTCCAGACAGAGGAACAGTTATAGTGGTGAGTTGTATCTCCAGACAGAGAACAGTTATAGTGGTGAGTTGTATCTCCAGACAGAGGAACAGTTATAGTGGTGAGTTGTATCTCCAGACAGAGGAACAGTTATAGTGGTGAGTTGTATCTCCAGACAGAGGAACAGTTATAGTGGTGAGTTGTATCTCCAGACAGAGGAACAGTTATAGTGGTGAGTTGTATCTCCAGACAGAGGAACAGTTATAGTGGTGAGTTGTATCTCCAGACAGAGGAACAGTTATAGTGGTGAGTTGTATCTCCAGACAGAGGAACAGTTATAGTGGTGAGTTGTATCTCCAGACAGAGGAACAGTTATAGTGGTGAGTTGTATCTCCAGACAGAGGAACAGTTATAGTGGTGAGTTGTATCTCCAGACAGAGGAACAGTTATAGTGGTGAGTTGTATCTCCAGAGGAACAGTTATAGTGGTGAGTTGTATCTCCAGACAGAGGAACAGTTATAGTGGTGAGTTGTATCTCCAGACAGAGGAACAGTTATAGTGGTGAGTTGTATCTCCAGACAGAGGAACAGTTATAGTGGTGAGTTGTATCTCCAGACAGAGGAACAGTTATAGTGGTGAGTTGTATCTCCAGACAGAGGAACAGTTATAGTGGTGAGTTGTATCTCCAGACAGAGGAACAGTTATAGTGGTGAGTTGTATCTCCAGACAGAGGAACAGTTATAGTGGTGAGTTGTATCTCCAGACAGAGGAACAGTTATAGTGGTGAGTTGTATCTCCAGACAGAGGAACAGTTATAGTGGTGAGTTGTATCTCCAGACAGAGGAACAGTTATAGTGGTGAGTTGTATCTCCAGACAGAGGAACAGTTATAGTGGTGAGTTGTATCTCCAGACAGAGGAACAGTTATAGTGGTGAGTTGTATCTCCAGACAGAGGAACAGTTATAGTGGTGAGTTGTATCTCCAGACAGAGGAACAGTTATAGTGGTGAGTTGTATCTCCAGACAGAGGAACAGTTATAGTGGTGAGTTGTATCTCCAGACAGAGGAACAGTTATAGTGGTGAGTTGTATCTCCAGACAGAGGAACAGTTATAGTGGTGAGTTGTATCTCCAGACAGAGGAACAGTTATAGTGGTGAGTTGTATCTCCAGACAGAGGAACAGTTATAGTGGTGAGTTGTATCTCCAGACAGAGGAACAGTTATAGTGGTGAGTTGTATCTCCAGACAGGAACAGTTATAGTGGTGAGTTGTATCTCCAGACAGAGGAACAGTTATAGTGGTGAGTTGTATCTCCAGACAGAGGAACAGTTATAGTGGTGAGTTGTATCTCCAGACAGAGGAACAGTTATAGTGGTGAGTTGTATCTCCAGACAGAGGAACAGTTATAGTGGTGAGTTGTATCTCCAGACAGAGGAACAGTTATAGTGGTGAGTTGTATCTCCAGACAGAGGAACAGTTATAGTGGTGAGTTGTATCTCCAGACAGAGGAACAGTTATAGTGGTGAGTTGTATCTCCAGACAGAGGAACAGTTATAGTGGTGAGTTGTATCTCCAGACAGAGGAACAGTTATAGTGGTGAGTTGTATCTCCAGACAGAGGAACAGTTATAGTGGTGAGTTGTATCTCCAGACAGAGGAACAGTTATAGTGGTGAGTTGTATCTCCAGACAGAGGAACAGTTATAGTGGTGAGTTGTATCTCCAGACAGAGGAACAGTTATAGTGGTGAGTTGTATCTCCAGACAGAGGAACAGTTATAGTGGTGAGTTGTATCTCCAGACAGAGGAACAGTTATAGTGGTGAGTTGTATCTCCAGACAGAGGAACAGTTATAGTGGTGAGTTGTATCTCCAGACAGGAACAGTTATAGTGGTGAGTTGTATCTCCAGACAGAGAACAGTTATAGTGGTGAGTTGTATCTCCAGACAGAGGAACAGTTATAGTGGTGAGTTGTATCTCCAGACAGAGGAACAGTTATAGTGGTGAGTTGTATCTCCAGACAGAGGAACAGTTATAGTGGTGAGTTGTATCTCCAGACAGAGGAACAGTTATAGTGGTGAGTTGTATCTCCAGACAGAGGAACAGTTATAGTGGTGAGTTGTATCTCCAGACAGAGGAACAGTTATAGTGGTGAGTTGTATCTCCAGACAGAGGAACAGTTATAGTGGTGAGTTGTATCTCCAGACAGAGGAACAGTTATAGTGGTGAGTTGTATCTCCAGACAGGAACAGTTATAGTGGTGAGTTGTATCTCCAGACAGAGGAACAGTTATAGTGGTGAGTTGTATCTCCAGACAGAGGAACAGTTATAGTGGTGAGTTGTATCTCCAGACAGGAACAGTTATAGTGGTGAGTTGTATCTCCAGACAGAGGAACAGTTATAGTGGTGAGTTGTATCTCCAGACAGAGGAACAGTTATAGTGGTGAGTTGTATCTCCAGACAGAGGAACAGTTATAGTGGTGAGTTGTATCTCCAGACAGAGGAACAGTTATAGTGGTGAGTTGTATCTCCAGACAGAGGAACAGTTATAGTGGTGAGTTGTATCTCCAGACAGAGGAACAGTTATAGTGGTGAGTTGTATCTCCAGACAGAGGAACAGTTATAGTGGTGAGTTGTATCTCCAGACAGAGGAACAGTTATAGTGGTGAGTTGTATCTCCAGACAGAGGAACAGTTATAGTGGTGAGTTGTATCTCCAGACAGAGGAACAGTTATAGTGGTGAGTTGTATCTCCAGACAGAGGAACAGTTATAGTGGTGAGTTGTATCTCCAGACAGGGAACAGTTATAGTGGTGAGTTGTATCTCCAGACAGAGAACAGTTATAGTGGTGAGTTGTATCTCCAGAGAGGAACAGTTATAGTGGTGAGTTGTATCTCCAGACAGAGGAACAGTTATAGTGGTGAGTTGTATCTCCAGACAGAGGAACAGTTATAGTGGTGAGTTGTATCTCCAGACAGAGGAACAGTTATAGTGGTGAGTTGTATCTCCAGACAGAGGAACAGTTATAGTGGTGAGTTGTATCTCCAGACAGAGGAACAGTTATAGTGGTGAGTTGTATCTCCAGACAGAGGAACAGTTATAGTGGTGAGTTGTATCTCCAGACAGAGGAACAGTTATAGTGGTGAGTTGTATCTCCAGACAGAGGAACAGTTATAGTGGTGAGTTGTATCTCCAGACAGAGGAACAGTTATAGTGGTGAGTTGTATCTCCAGACAGAGGAACAGTTATAGTGGTGAGTTGTATCTCCAGACAGGAACAGTTATAGTGGTGAGTTGTATCTCCAGACAGAGGAACAGTTATAGTGGTGAGTTGTATCTCCAGACAGAGGAACAGTTATAGTGGTGAGTTGTATCTCCAGACAGAGGAACAGTTATAGTGGTGAGTTGTATCTCCAGACAGAGGAACAGTTATAGTGGTGAGTTGTATCTCCAGACAGAGAACAGTTATAGTGGTGAGTTGTATCTCCAGACAGAGGAACAGTTATAGTGGTGAGTTGTATCTCCAGACAGGAACAGTTATAGTGGTGAGTTGTATCTCCAGACAGAGGAACAGTTATAGTGGTGAGTTGTATCTCCAGACAGAGGAACAGTTATAGTGGTGAGTTGTATCTCCAGACAGAGGAACAGTTATAGTGGTGAGTTGTATCTCCAGACAGAGGAACAGTTATAGTGGTGAGTTGTATCTCCAGACAGGAACAGTTATAGTGGTGAGTTGTATCTCCAGACAGAGGAACAGTTATAGTGGTGAGTTGTATCTCCAGACAGAGGAACAGTTATAGTGGTGAGTTGTATCTCCAGACAGGAACAGTTATAGTGGTGAGTTGTATCTCCAGACAGGAACAGTTATAGTGGTGAGTTGTATCTCCAGACAGAGGAACAGTTATAGTGGTGAGTTGTATCTCCAGACAGAGGAACAGTTATAGTGGTGAGTTGTATCTCCAGACAGAGGAACAGTTATAGTGGTGAGTTGTATCTCCAGACAGAGGAACAGTTATAGTGGTGAGTTGTATCTCCAGACAGAGGAACAGTTATAGTGGTGAGTTGTATCTCCAGACAGAGGAACAGTTATAGTGGTGAGTTGTATCTCCAGACAGAAACAGTTATAGTGGTGAGTTGTATCTCCAGACAGAGGAACAGTTATAGTGGTGAGTTGTATCTCCAGACAGAGGAACAGTTATAGTGGTGAGTTGTATCTCCAGACAGAGGAACAGTTATAGTGGTGAGTTGTATCTCCAGACAGAGGAACAGTTATAGTGGTGAGTTGTATCTCCAGACAGAGGAACAGTTATAGTGGTGAGTTGTATCTCCAGACAGAGGAACAGTTATAGTGGTGAGTTGTATCTCCAGACAGAGGAACAGTTATAGTGGTGAGTTGTATCTCCAGACAGAGGAACAGTTATAGTGGTGAGTTGTATCTCCAGACAGAGGAACAGTTATAGTGGTGAGTTGTATCTCCAGAGGAACAGTTATAGTGGTGAGTTGTATCTCCAGACAGAGGAACAGTTATAGTGGTGAGTTGTATCTCCAGACAGAGGAACAGTTATAGTGGTGAGTTGTATCTCCAGACAGGAACAGTTATAGTGGTGAGTTGTATCTCCAGAGGAACAGTTATAGTGGTGAGTTGTATCTCCAGACAGGGAACAGTTATAGTGGTGAGTTGTATCTCCAGACAGAGGAACAGTTATAGTGGTGAGTTGTATCTCCAGACAGAGGAACAGTTATAGTGGTGAGTTGTATCTCCAGACAGAGGAACAGTTATAGTGGTGAGTTGTATCTCCAGACAGAGGAACAGTTATAGTGGTGAGTTGTATCTCCAGACAGAGGAACAGTTATAGTGGTGAGTTGTATCTCCAGACAGAGGAACAGTTATAGTGGTGAGTTGTATCTCCAGACAGGGGAACAGTTATAGTGGTGAGTTGTATCTCCAGACAGAGGAACAGTTATAGTGGTGAGTTGTATCTCCAGACAGAGGAACAGTTATAGTGGTGAGTTGTATCTCCAGAGGAACAGTTATAGTGGTGAGTTGTATCTCCAGACAGGAGAACAGTTATAGTGGTGAGTTGTATCTCCAGACAGGAGAACAGTTATAGTGGTGAGTTGTATCTCCAGAGGAACAGTTATAGTGGTGAGTTGTATCTCCAGACAGAGGAACAGTTATAGTGGTGAGTTGTATCTCCAGACAGGAGAACAGTTATAGTGGTGAGTTGTATCTCCAGACAGAGGAACAGTTATAGTGGTGAGTTGTATCTCCAGAGGAACAGTTATAGTGGTGAGTTGTATCTCCAGACAGGAGAACAGTTATAGTGGTGAGTTGTATCTCCAGACAGAGAACAGTTATAGTGGTGAGTTGTATCTCCAGAGGAACAGTTATAGTGGTGAGTTGTATCTCCAGACAGAGGAACAGTTATAGTGGTGAGTTGTATCTCCAGACAGGAGAACAGTTATAGTGGTGAGTTGTATCTCCAGACAGAGGAACAGTTATAGTGGTGAGTTGTATCTCCAGACAGGAACAGTTATAGTGGTGAGTTGTATCTCCAGACAGAGGAACAGTTATAGTGGTGAGTTGTATCTCCAGACAGAGGAACAGTTATAGTGGTGAGTTGTATCTCCAGACAGAGGAACAGTTATAGTGGTGAGTTGTATCTCCAGACAGAGGAACAGTTATAGTGGTGAGTTGTATCTCCAGACAGAGGAACAGTTATAGTGGTGAGTTGTATCTCCAGACAGAGGAACAGTTATAGTGGTGAGTTGTATCTCCAGACAGAGGAACAGTTATAGTGGTGAGTTGTATCTCCAGACAGAGGAACAGTTATAGTGGTGAGTTGTATCTCCAGACAGAGGAACAGTTATAGTGGTGAGTTGTATCTCCAGACAGAGGAACAGTTATAGTGGTGAGTTGTATCTCCAGACAGAGGAACAGTTATAGTGGTGAGTTGTATCTCCAGACAGAGGAACAGTTATAGTGGTGAGTTGTATCTCCAGACAGAGGAACAGTTATAGTGGTGAGTTGTATCTCCAGACAGAGGAACAGTTATAGTGGTGAGTTGTATCTCCAGAGGAACAGTTATAGTGGTGAGTTGTATCTCCAGACAGAGGAACAGTTATAGTGGTGAGTTGTATCTCCAGACAGAGGAACAGTTATAGTGGTGAGTTGTATCTCCAGACAGAGGAACAGTTATAGTGGTGAGTTGTATCTCCAGACAGAGGAACAGTTATAGTGGTGAGTTGTATCTCCAGACAGGAACAGTTATAGTGGTGAGTTGTATCTCCAGAGGAACAGTTATAGTGGTGAGTTGTATCTCCAGACAGAGGAACAGTTATAGTGGTGAGTTGTATCTCCAGACAGAGGAACAGTTATAGTGGTGAGTTGTATCTCCAGACAGAGGAACAGTTATAGTGGTGAGTTGTATCTCCAGACAGAGGAACAGTTATAGTGGTGAGTTGTATCTCCAGACAGAGGAACAGTTATAGTGGTGAGTTGTATCTCCAGACAGAGGAACAGTTATAGTGGTGAGTTGTATCTCCAGACAGAGAACAGTTATAGTGGTGAGTTGTATCTCCAGACAGAGGAACAGTTATAGTGGTGAGTTGTATCTCCAGACAGGGAACAGTTATAGTGGTGAGTTGTATCTCCAGACAGAGGAACAGTTATAGTGGTGAGTTGTATCTCCAGACAGAGGAACAGTTATAGTGGTGAGTTGTATCTCCAGACAGAGGAACAGTTATAGTGGTGAGTTGTATCTCCAGACAGAGGAACAGTTATAGTGGTGAGTTGTATCTCCAGACAGAGGAACAGTTATAGTGGTGAGTTGTATCTCCAGACAGAGGAACAGTTATAGTGGTGAGTTGTATCTCCAGACAGGAACAGTTATAGTGGTGAGTTGTATCTCCAGACAGAGGAACAGTTATAGTGGTGAGTTGTATCTCCAGACAGAGGAACAGTTATAGTGGTGAGTTGTATCTCCAGACAGAGGAACAGTTATAGTGGTGAGTTGTATCTCCAGACAGAGGAACAGTTATAGTGGTGAGTTGTATCTCCAGACAGAGGAACAGTTATAGTGGTGAGTTGTATCTCCAGACAGAGGAACAGTTATAGTGGTGAGTTGTATCTCCAGACAGAGGAACAGTTATAGTGGTGAGTTGTATCTCCAGACAGAGGAACAGTTATAGTGGTGAGTTGTATCTCCAGACAGAGGAACAGTTATAGTGGTGAGTTGTATCTCCAGACAGAGGAACAGTTATAGTGGTGAGTTGTATCTCCAGACAGAGGAACAGTTATAGTGGTGAGTTGTATCTCCAGACAGAGGAACAGTTATAGTGGTGAGTTGTATCTCCAGACAGAGGAACAGTTATAGTGGTGAGTTGTATCTCCAGACAGAGGAACAGTTATAGTGGTGAGTTGTATCTCCAGACAGGAACAGTTATAGTGGTGAGTTGTATCTCCAGACAGAGGAACAGTTATAGTGGTGAGTTGTATCTCCAGACAGAGGAACAGTTATAGTGGTGAGTTGTATCTCCAGACAGAGGAACAGTTATAGTGGTGAGTTGTATCTCCAGACAGAGGAACAGTTATAGTGGTGAGTTGTATCTCCAGACAGAGGAACAGTTATAGTGGTGAGTTGTATCTCCAGACAGAGGAACAGTTATAGTGGTGAGTTGTATCTCCAGACAGAGGAACAGTTATAGTGGTGAGTTGTATCTCCAGACAGAGGAACAGTTATAGTGGTGAGTTGTATCTCCAGACAGAGGAACAGTTATAGTGGTGAGTTGTATCTCCAGACAGAGGAACAGTTATAGTGGTGAGTTGTATCTCCAGACAGAGGAACAGTTATAGTGGTGAGTTGTATCTCCAGACAGAGGAACAGTTATAGTGGTGAGTTGTATCTCCAGACAGAGGAACAGTTATAGTGGTGAGTTGTATCTCCAGACAGAGGAACAGTTATAGTGGTGAGTTGTATCTCCAGACAGAGGAACAGTTATAGTGGTGAGTTGTATCTCCAGAGGAACAGTTATAGTGGTGAGTTGTATCTCCAGACAGAGGAACAGTTATAGTGGTGAGTTGTATCTCCAGACAGAGGAACAGTTATAGTGGTGAGTTGTATCTCCAGACAGAGGAACAGTTATAGTGGTGAGTTGTATCTCCAGACAGAGGAACAGTTATAGTGGTGAGTTGTATCTCCAGACAGAGGAACAGTTATAGTGGTGAGTTGTATCTCCAGACAGAGGAACAGTTATAGTGGTGAGTTGTATCTCCAGACAGAGGAACAGTTATAGTGGTGAGTTGTATCTCCAGACAGAGGAACAGTTATAGTGGTGAGTTGTATCTCCAGAGGAACAGTTATAGTGGTGAGTTGTATCTCCAGACAGAGGAACAGTTATAGTGGTGAGTTGTATCTCCAGACAGAGGAACAGTTATAGTGGTGAGTTGTATCTCCAGACAGAGGAACAGTTATAGTGGTGAGTTGTATCTCCAGACAGAGGAACAGTTATAGTGGTGAGTTGTATCTCCAGACAGAGGAACAGTTATAGTGGTGAGTTGTATCTCCAGACAGAGGAACAGTTATAGTGGTGAGTTGTATCTCCAGACAGAGGAACAGTTATAGTGGTGAGTTGTATCTCCAGACAGAGGAACAGTTATAGTGGTGAGTTGTATCTCCAGACAGAGGAACAGTTATAGTGGTGAGTTGTATCTCCAGACAGAGGAACAGTTATAGTGGTGAGTTGTATCTCCAGACAGAGGAACAGTTATAGTGGTGAGTTGTATCTCCAGACAGAGAACAGTTATAGTGGTGAGTTGTATCTCCAGACAGAGAACAGTTATAGTGGTGAGTTGTATCTCCAGACAGAGGAACAGTTATAGTGGTGAGTTGTATCTCCAGACAGAGGAACAGTTATAGTGGTGAGTTGTATCTCCAGACAGAGGAACAGTTATAGTGGTGAGTTGTATCTCCAGACAGAGGAACAGTTATAGTGGTGAGTTGTATCTCCAGACAGAGGAACAGTTATAGTGGTGAGTTGTATCTCCAGACAGAGGAACAGTTATAGTGGTGAGTTGTATCTCCAGACAGAGGAACAGTTATAGTGGTGAGTTGTATCTCCAGACAGGAACAGTTATAGTGGTGAGTTGTATCTCCAGACAGAGGAACAGTTATAGTGGTGAGTTGTATCTCCAGACAGAGGAACAGTTATAGTGGTGAGTTGTATCTCCAGACAGAGGAACAGTTATAGTGGTGAGTTGTATCTCCAGACAGAGGAACAGTTATAGTGGTGAGTTGTATCTCCAGACAGAGGAACAGTTATAGTGGTGAGTTGTATCTCCAGACAGAGGAACAGTTATAGTGGTGAGTTGTATCTCCAGACAGAGGAACAGTTATAGTGGTGAGTTGTATCTCCAGACAGAGGAACAGTTATAGTGGTGAGTTGTATCTCCAGACAGAGGAACAGTTATAGTGGTGAGTTGTATCTCCAGACAGAGGAACAGTTATAGTGGTGAGTTGTATCTCCAGACAGAGGAACAGTTATAGTGGTGAGTTGTATCTCCAGACAGAGGAACAGTTATAGTGGTGAGTTGTATCTCCAGACAGAGGAACAGTTATAGTGGTGAGTTGTATCTCCAGACAGAGGAACAGTTATAGTGGTGAGTTGTATCTCCAGACAGAGGAACAGTTATAGTGGTGAGTTGTATCTCCAGACAGAGGAACAGTTATAGTGGTGAGTTGTATCTCCAGACAGAGGAACAGTTATAGTGGTGAGTTGTATCTCCAGACAGAGGAACAGTTATAGTGGTGAGTTGTATCTCCAGACAGAGGAACAGTTATAGTGGTGAGTTGTATCTCCAGACAGAGGAACAGTTATAGTGGTGAGTTGTATCTCCAGACAGAGGAACAGTTATAGTGGTGAGTTGTATCTCCAGACAGAGGAACAGTTATAGTGGTGAGTTGTATCTCCAGACAGAGGAACAGTTATAGTGGTGAGTTGTATCTCCAGACAGAGGAACAGTTATAGTGGTGAGTTGTATCTCCAGACAGAGAACAGTTATAGTGGTGAGTTGTATCTCCAGACAGAGGAACAGTTATAGTGGTGAGTTGTATCTCCAGAGGAACAGTTATAGTGGTGAGTTGTATCTCCAGACAGAGAACAGTTATAGTGGTGAGTTGTATCTCCAGACAGAGAACAGTTATAGTGGTGAGTTGTATCTCCAGAGGAACAGTTATAGTGGTGAGTTGTATCTCCAGACAGAGGAACAGTTATAGTGGTGAGTTGTATCTCCAGACAGAGAACAGTTATAGTGGTGAGTTGTATCTCCAGACAGAGGAACAGTTATAGTGGTGAGTTGTATCTCCAGACAGAGGAACAGTTATAGTGGTGAGTTGTATCTCCAGACAGAGGAACAGTTATAGTGGTGAGTTGTATCTCCAGACAGAGGAACAGTTATAGTGGTGAGTTGTATCTCCAGACAGAGGAACAGTTATAGTGGTGAGTTGTATCTCCAGACAGAGGAACAGTTATAGTGGTGAGTTGTATCTCCAGACAGAGGAACAGTTATAGTGGTGAGTTGTATCTCCAGAGGAACAGTTATAGTGGTGAGTTGTATCTCCAGACAGAGGAACAGTTATAGTGGTGAGTTGTATCTCCAGACAGAGGAACAGTTATAGTGGTGAGTTGTATCTCCAGACAGAGGAACAGTTATAGTGGTGAGTTGTATCTCCAGACAGAGAACAGTTATAGTGGTGAGTTGTATCTCCAGACAGAGGAACAGTTATAGTGGTGAGTTGTATCTCCAGACAGAGGAACAGTTATAGTGGTGAGTTGTATCTCCAGACAGAGGAACAGTTATAGTGGTGAGTTGTATCTCCAGACAGAGGAACAGTTATAGTGGTGAGTTGTATCTCCAGACAGAGGAACAGTTATAGTGGTGAGTTGTATCTCCAGACAGAGGAACAGTTATAGTGGTGAGTTGTATCTCCAGAGGAACAGTTATAGTGGTGAGTTGTATCTCCAGACAGAGAACAGTTATAGTGGTGAGTTGTATCTCCAGACAGAGAACAGTTATAGTGGTGAGTTGTATCTCCAGACAGAGGAACAGTTATAGTGGTGAGTTGTATCTCCAGACAGAGGAACAGTTATAGTGGTGAGTTGTATCTCCAGACAGAGGAACAGTTATAGTGGTGAGTTGTATCTCCAGACAGAGGAACAGTTATAGTGGTGAGTTGTATCTCCAGACAGAGGAACAGTTATAGTGGTGAGTTGTATCTCCAGACAGAGGAACAGTTATAGTGGTGAGTTGTATCTCCAGACAGGAACAGTTATAGTGGTGAGTTGTATCTCCAGAGGAACAGTTATAGTGGTGAGTTGTATCTCCAGACAGAGGAACAGTTATAGTGGTGAGTTGTATCTCCAGACAGAGGAACAGTTATAGTGGTGAGTTGTATCTCCAGACAGAGGAACAGTTATAGTGGTGAGTTGTATCTCCAGACAGAGGAACAGTTATAGTGGTGAGTTGTATCTCCAGACAGAGGAACAGTTATAGTGGTGAGTTGTATCTCCAGACAGAGGAACAGTTATAGTGGTGAGTTGTATCTCCAGACAGAGGAACAGTTATAGTGGTGAGTTGTATCTCCAGACAGAGGAACAGTTATAGTGGTGAGTTGTATCTCCAGACAGAGGAACAGTTATAGTGGTGAGTTGTATCTCCAGACAGAGGAACAGTTATAGTGGTGAGTTGTATCTCCAGAGGAACAGTTATAGTGGTGAGTTGTATCTCCAGACAGAGGAACAGTTATAGTGGTGAGTTGTATCTCCAGACAGAGGAACAGTTATAGTGGTGAGTTGTATCTCCAGACAGAGGAACAGTTATAGTGGTGAGTTGTATCTCCAGACAGAGGAACAGTTATAGTGGTGAGTTGTATCTCCAGACAGAGGAACAGTTATAGTGGTGAGTTGTATCTCCAGACAGAGGAACAGTTATAGTGGTGAGTTGTATCTCCAGACAGAGAACAGTTATAGTGGTGAGTTGTATCTCCAGACAGAGGAACAGTTATAGTGGTGAGTTGTATCTCCAGACAGAGGAACAGTTATAGTGGTGAGTTGTATCTCCAGAGGAACAGTTATAGTGGTGAGTTGTATCTCCAGACAGAGGAACAGTTATAGTGGTGAGTTGTATCTCCAGACAGAGGAACAGTTATAGTGGTGAGTTGTATCTCCAGACAGAGGAACAGTTATAGTGGTGAGTTGTATCTCCAGACAGAGAACAGTTATAGTGGTGAGTTGTATCTCCAGAGAGGAACAGTTATAGTGGTGAGTTGTATCTCCAGACAGAGGAACAGTTATAGTGGTGAGTTGTATCTCCAGACAGAGGAACAGTTATAGTGGTGAGTTGTATCTCCAGACAGAGGAACAGTTATAGTGGTGAGTTGTATCTCCAGACAGAGGAACAGTTATAGTGGTGAGTTGTATCTCCAGACAGAGGAACAGTTATAGTGGTGAGTTGTATCTCCAGACAGAGGAACAGTTATAGTGGTGAGTTGTATCTCCAGACAGAGGAACAGTTATAGTGGTGAGTTGTATCTCCAGACAGAGGAACAGTTATAGTGGTGAGTTGTATCTCCAGACAGAGGAACAGTTATAGTGGTGAGTTGTATCTCCAGACAGAGGAACAGTTATAGTGGTGAGTTGTATCTCCAGACAGAGGAACAGTTATAGTGGTGAGTTGTATCTCCAGACAGAGGAACAGTTATAGTGGTGAGTTGTATCGCCAGACAGAGGAACAGTTATAGTGGTGAGTTGTATCTCCAAAGGAACAGTTATAGTGGTGAGTTGTATCTCCAGAGGAACAGTTATAGTGGTGAGTTGTATCTCCAGACAGGGGAACAGTTATAGTGGTGAGTTGTATCTCCAGACAGAGGAACAGTTATAGTGGTGAGTTGTATCTCCAGACAGAGGAACAGTTATAGTGGTGAGTTGTATCTCCAGACAGAGGAACAGTTATAGTGGTGAGTTGTATCTCCAGACAGAGGAACAGTTATAGTGGTGAGTTGTATCTCCAGACAGAGGAACAGTTATAGTGGTGAGTTGTATCTCCAGACAGGAAACAGTTATAGTGGTGAGTTGTATCTCCAGACAGAGGAACAGTTATAGTGGTGAGTTGTATCTCCAGACAGGGAACAGTTATAGTGGTGAGTTGTATCTCCAGACAGAGGAACAGTTATAGTGGTGAGTTGTATCTCCAGACAGAGGAACAGTTATAGTGGTGAGTTGTATCTCCAGACAGAGGAACAGTTATAGTGGTGAGTTGTATCTCCAGACAGAGGAACAGTTATAGTGGTGAGTTGTATCTCCAGACAGAGGAACAGTTATAGTGGTGAGTTGTATCTCCAGACAGGAACAGTTATAGTGGTGAGTTGTATCTCCAGACAGAGGAACAGTTATAGTGGTGAGTTGTATCTCCAGACAGAGGAACAGTTATAGTGGTGAGTTGTATCTCCAGACAGAGGAACAGTTATAGTGGTGAGTTGTATCTCCAGACAGAGGAACAGTTATAGTGGTGAGTTGTATCTCCAGACAGAGGAACAGTTATAGTGGTGAGTTGTATCTCCAGACAGAGGAACAGTTATAGTGGTGAGTTGTATCTCCAGACAGAGGAACAGTTATAGTGGTGAGTTGTATCTCCAGACAGAGGAACAGTTATAGTGGTGAGTTGTATCTCCAGACAGAGGAACAGTTATAGTGGTGAGTTGTATCTCCAGACAGAGGAACAGTTATAGTGGTGAGTTGTATCTCCAGACAGAGGAACAGTTATAGTGGTGAGTTGTATCTCCAGACAGAGGAACAGTTATAGTGGTGAGTTGTATCTCCAGACAGAGGAACAGTTATAGTGGTGAGTTGTATCTCCAGACAGGGAACAGTTATAGTGGTGAGTTGTATCTCCAGACAGAGGAACAGTTATAGTGGTGAGTTGTATCTCCAGACAGAGGAACAGTTATAGTGGTGAGTTGTATCTCCAGAGGAACAGTTATAGTGGTGAGTTGTATCTCCAGACAGGGAACAGTTATAGTGGTGAGTTGTATCTCCAGACAGGAGAACAGTTATAGTGGTGAGTTGTATCTCCAGAGGAACAGTTATAGTGGTGAGTTGTATCTCCAGACAGAGGAACAGTTATAGTGGTGAGTTGTATCTCCAGACAGAGAACAGTTATAGTGGTGAGTTGTATCTCCAGACAGAGGAACAGTTATAGTGGTGAGTTGTATCTCCAGAGGAACAGTTATAGTGGTGAGTTGTATCTCCAGACAGAGAACAGTTATAGTGGTGAGTTGTATCTCCAGACAGAGGACAGTTATAGTGGTGAGTTGTATCTCCAGAGGAACAGTTATAGTGGTGAGTTGTATCTCCAGACAGAGGAACAGTTATAGTGGTGAGTTGTATCTCCAGACAGAGAACAGTTATAGTGGTGAGTTGTATCTCCAGACAGAGGAACAGTTATAGTGGTGAGTTGTATCTCCAGACAGAGGAACAGTTATAGTGGTGAGTTGTATCTCCAGAGGAACAGTTATAGTGGTGAGTTGTATCTCCAGACAGAGGAACAGTTATAGTGGTGAGTTGTATCTCCAGACAGGGGAACAGTTATAGTGGTGAGTTGTATCTCCAGACAGAGGAACAGTTATAGTGGTGAGTTGTATCTCCAGACAGAGGAACAGTTATAGTGGTGAGTTGTATCTCCAGACAGAGGAACAGTTATAGTGGTGAGTTGTATCTCCAGACAGAGGAACAGTTATAGTGGTGAGTTGTATCTCCAGACAGAGGAACAGTTATAGTGGTGAGTTGTATCTCCAGACAGAGGAACAGTTATAGTGGTGAGTTGTATCTCCAGAGGAACAGTTATAGTGGTGAGTTGTATCTCCAGTTATAGTGGTGAGTTGTATCTCCAGACAGAGGAACAGTTATAGTGGTGAGTTGTATCTCCAGACAGAGGAACATTTATAATGGTGAGTTGTATCTCTAGACAGAGGAACAGTTATAGTGGTGAGTTGTATCTCCAGACAGAGGAACAGTTATAGTGGTGAGTTGTATCTCCAGACAGAGGAACAGTTATAGTGGTGAGTTGTATCTCCAGACAGAGGAACAGTTATAGTGGTGAGTTGTATCTCCAGACAGAGGAACAGTTATAGTGGTGAGTTGTATCTCCAGACAGAGGAACAGTTATAGTGGTGAGTTGTATCTCCAGACAGAGGAACAGTTATAGTGGTGAGTTGTATCTCCAAAGGACCAGTTATAGTGGTGAGTTGTATCTCCAGAGGAACAGTTATAGTGGTGAGTTGTATCTCCAGACAGGGAACAGTTATAGTGGTGAGTTGTATCTCCAGACAGAGGAACAGTTATAGTGGTGAGTTGTATCTCCAGACAGAGGAACAGTTATAGTGGTGAGTTGTATCTCCAGACAGAGGAACAGTTATAGTGGTGAGTTGTATCTCCAGACAGAGGAACAGTTATAGTGGTGAGTTGTATCTCCAGACAGAGGAACAGTTATAGTGGTGAGTTGTATCTCCAGACAGAGGAACAGTTATAGTGGTGAGTTGTATCTCCAGACAGAGGAACAGTTATAGTGGTGAGTTGTATCTCCAGACAGAGGAACAGTTATAGTGGTGAGTTGTATCTCCAGACAGAGGAACAGTTATAGTGGTGAGTTGTATCTCCAGAGGAACAGTGATAGTGGTGAGTTGTATCTCCAGACAGAGGAACAGTTATAGTGGTGAGTTGTATCTCCAGACAGAGGAACAGTTATAGTGGTGAGTTGTATCTCCAGACAGAGGAACAGTTATAGTGGTGAGTTGTATCTCCAGAGGAACAGTTATAGTGGTGAGTTGTATCTCCAGACAGAGGAACAGTTATAGTGGTGAGTTGTATCTCCAGACAGAGGAACAGTTATAGTGGTGAGTTGTATCTCCAGACAGGAACAGTTATAGTGGTGAGTTGTATCTCCAGAGGAACAGTTATAGTGGTGAGTTGTATCTCCAGACAGGGAACAGTTATAGTGGTGAGTTGTATCTCCAGACAGAGGAACAGTTATAGTGGTGAGTTGTATCTCCAGACAGAGGAACAGTTATAGTGGTGAGTTGTATCTCCAGACAGAGGAACAGTTATAGTGGTGAGTTGTATCTCCAGACAGAGGAACAGTTATAGTGGTGAGTTGTATCTCCAGACAGAGGAACAGTTATAGTGGTGAGTTGTATCTCCAGACAGAGGAACAGTTATAGTGGTGAGTTGTATCTCCAGACAGAGGAACAGTTATAGTGGTGAGTTGTATCTCCAGACAGAGGAACAGTTATAGTGGTGAGTTGTATCTCCAGACAGGGAACAGTTATAGTGGTGAGTTGTATCTCCAGACAGAGGAACAGTTATAGTGGTGAGTTGTATCTCCAGACAGAGGAACAGTTATAGTGGTGAGTTGTATCTCCAGAGGAACAGTTATAGTGGTGAGTTGTATCTCCAGACAGAGAACAGTTATAGTGGTGAGTTGTATCTCCAGACAGAGAACAGTTATAGTGGTGAGTTGTATCTCCAGAGGAACAGTTATAGTGGTGAGTTGTATCTCCAGACAGAGGAACAGTTATAGTGGTGAGTTGTATCTCCAGACAGGAGAACAGTTATAGTGGTGAGTTGTATCTCCAGACAGAGGAACAGTTATAGTGGTGAGTTGTATCTCCAGAGGAACAGTTATAGTGGTGAGTTGTATCTCCAGACAGAGAACAGTTATAGTGGTGAGTTGTATCTCCAGACAGAGAACAGTTATAGTGGTGAGTTGTATCTCCAGAGGAACAGTTATAGTGGTGAGTTGTATCTCCAGACAGAGGAACAGTTATAGTGGTGAGTTGTATCTCCAGACAGGGAACAGTTATAGTGGTGAGTTGTATCTCCAGACAGAGGAACAGTTATAGTGGTGAGTTGTATCTCCAGACAGAGGAACAGTTATAGTGGTGAGTTGTATCTCCAGAGGAACAGTTATAGTGGTGAGTTGTATCTCCAGACAGAGGAACAGTTATAGTGGTGAGTTGTATCTCCAGACAGAGGAACAGTTATAGTGGTGAGTTGTATCTCCAGAGGAACAGTTATAGTGGTGAGTTGTATCTCCAGACAGAGGAACAGTTATAGTGGTGAGTTGTATCTCCAGACAGAGGAACAGTTATAGTGGTGAGTTGTATCTCCAGACAGAGGAACAGTTATAGTGGTGAGTTGTATCTCCAGACAGAGGAACAGTTATAGTGGTGAGTTGTATCTCCAGACAGAGGAACAGTTATAGTGGTGAGTTGTATCTCCAGACAGAGGAACAGTTATAGTGGTGAGTTGTATCTCCAGACAGAGGAACAGTTATAGTGGTGAGTTGTATCTCCAGACAGAGGAACAGTTATAGTGGTGAGTTGTATCTCCAGACAGAGGAACAGTTATAGTGGTGAGTTGTATCTCCAGACAGAGGAACAGTTATAGTGGTGAGTTGTATCTCCAGACAGAGGAACAGTTATAGTGGTGAGTTGTATCTCCAGACAGAGGAACAGTTATAGTGGTGAGTTGTATCTCCAGACAGAGAACAGTTATAGTGGTGAGTTGTATCTCCAGACAGAGGAACAGTTATAGTGGTGAGTTGTATCTCCAGAGGAACAGTTATAGTGGTGAGTTGTATCTCCAGACAGAGAACAGTTATAGTGGTGAGTTGTATCTCCAGACAGAGAACAGTTATAGTGGTGAGTTGTATCTCCAGAGGAACAGTTATAGTGGTGAGTTGTATCTCCAGACAGAGGAACAGTTATAGTGGTGAGTTGTATCTCCAGACAGAGAACAGTTATAGTGGTGAGTTGTATCTCCAGACAGAGGAACAGTTATAGTGGTGAGTTGTATCTCCAGACAGAGGAACAGTTATAGTGGTGAGTTGTATCTCCAGAGGAACAGTTATAGTGGTGAGTTGTATCTCCAGACAGAGGACAGTTATAGTGGTGAGTTGTATCTCCAGACAGGGAACAGTTATAGTGGTGAGTTGTATCTCCAGACAGAGGAACAGTTATAGTGGTGAGTTGTATCTCCAGACAGAGGAACAGTTATAGTGGTGAGTTGTATCTCCAGACAGAGGAACAGTTATAGTGGTGAGTTGTATCTCCAGACAGAGGAACAGTTATAGTGGTGAGTTGTATCTCCAGACAGAGGAACAGTTATAGTGGTGAGTTGTATCTCCAGACAGAGGAACAGTTATAGTGGTGAGTTGTAGTTATAGTGGTGAGTTGTATCTCCAGACAGAGAACAGTTATAGTGGTGAGTTGTATCTCCAGACAGAGGAACAGTTATAGTGGTGAGTTGTATCTCCAGACAGAGGAACAGTTATAGTGGTGAGTTGTATCTCCAGACAGAGGAACAGTTATAGTGGTGAGTTGTATCTCCAGAGGAACAGTTATAG
This sequence comes from Oncorhynchus kisutch, assembly GCF_002021735.2. Taxonomy (NCBI): domain Eukaryota; kingdom Metazoa; phylum Chordata; class Actinopteri; order Salmoniformes; family Salmonidae; genus Oncorhynchus; species Oncorhynchus kisutch. The sequence goes on along the minus strand of NC_034187.2, from coordinate 61,890,499 downwards.
TGGTGAGTTGTATCTCCAGACAGAGAACAGTTATAGTGGTGAGTTGTATCTCCAGACAGAGAACAGTTATAGTGGTGAGTTGTATCTCCAGAGGAACAGTTATAGTGGTGAGTTGTATCTCCAGACAGAGGAACAGTTATAGTGGTGAGTTGTATCTCCAGACAGGAGAACAGTTATAGTGGTGAGTTGTATCTCCAGACAGAGGAACAGTTATAGTGGTGAGTTGTATCTCCAGACAGAGAACAGTTATAGTGGTGAGTTGTATCTCCAGAGGAACAGTTATAGTGGTGAGTTGTATCTCCAGACAGAGGAACAGTTATAGTGGTGAGTTGTATCTCCAGACAGAGGAACAGTTATAGTGGTGAGTTGTATCTCCAGACAGAGGAACAGTTATAGTGGTGAGTTGTATCTCCAGACAGAGGAACAGTTATAGTGGTGAGTTGTATCTCCAGAGGAACAGTTATAGTGGTGAGTTGTATCTCCCGACAGAGGAACAGTTATAGTGGTGAGTTGTATCTCCAGACAGAGGAACAGTTATAGTGGTGAGTTGTATCTCCAGACAGAGGAACAGTTATAGTGGTGAGTTGTATCTCCAGACAGAGGAACAGTTATAGTGGTGAGTTGTATCTCCAGACAGAGGAACAGTTATAGTGGTGAGTTGTATCTCCAGACAGAGGAACAGTTATAGTGGTGAGTTGTATCTCCAGACAGAGGAACAGTTATAGTGGTGAGTTGTATCTCCAGACAGAGGAACAGTTATAGTGGTGAGTTGTATCTCCAGACAGAGGAACAGTTATAGTGGTGAGTTGTATCTCCAGACAGAGGAACAGTTATAGTGGTGAGTTGTATCTCCAGACAGAGGAACAGTTATAGTGGTGAGTTGTATCTCCAGACAGAGGAACAGTTATAGTGGTGAGTTGTATCTCCAGACAGAGAACAGTTATAGTGGTGAGTTGTATCTCCAGACAGAGGAACAGTTATAGTGGTGAGTTGTATCTCCAGAGGAACAGTTATAGTGGTGAGTTGTATCTCCAGACAGGAGAACAGTTATAGTGGTGAGTTGTATCTCCAGACAGAGAACAGTTATAGTGGTGAGTTGTATCTCCAGAGGAACAGTTATAGTGGTGAGTTGTATCTCCAGACAGAGGAACAGTTATAGTGGTGAGTTGTATCTCCAGACAGGAGAACAGTTATAGTGGTGAGTTGTATCTCCAGACAGAGGAACAGTTATAGTGGTGAGTTGTATCTCCAGACAGAGGAACAGTTATAGTGGTGAGTTGTATCTCCAGAGGAACAGTTATAGTGGTGAGTTGTATCTCCAGACAGAGGACAGTTATAGTGGTGAGTTGTATCTCCAGACAGGGAACAGTTATAGTGGTGAGTTGTATCTCCAGACAGAGGAACAGTTATAGTGGTGAGTTGTATCTCCAGACAGAGGAACAGTTATAGTGGTGAGTTGTATCTCCAGACAGAGGAACAGTTATAGTGGTGAGTTGTATCTCCAGACAGAGGAACAGTTATAGTGGTGAGTTGTATCTCCAGACAGAGGAACAGTTATAGTGGTGAGTTGTATCTCCAGACAGAGGAACAGTTATAGTGGTGAGTTGTATCTCCAGACAGAGGAACAGTTATAGTGGTGAGTTGTATCTCCAGACAGAGGAACAGTTATAGTGGTGAGTTGTATCTCCAGACAGAGGAACAGTTATAGTGGTGAGTTGTATCTCCAGACAGAGGAACAGTTATAGTGGTGAGTTGTATCTCCAGAGGAACAGTTATAGTGGTGAGTTGTATCTCCAGACAGAGAACAGTTATAGTGGTGAGTTGTATCTCCAGACAGGAGAACAGTTATAGTGGTGAGTTGTATCTCCAGAGGAACAGTTATAGTGGTGAGTTGTATCTCCAGACAGAGGAACAGTTATAGTGGTGAGTTGTATCTCCAGACAGGAGAACAGTTATAGTGGTGAGTTGTATCTCCAGACAGAGGAACAGTTATAGTGGTGAGTTGTATCTCCAGATGAACAGTTATAGTCGTGAGATGTATCTCCAGACAGGAGAACAGTTATGGTGCTGAGTTGTATCTCCAGACAGGAGAACAGTTATAGTGGTGAGTTGTATCTCCAGAGGAACAGTGATAGTGGTGAGTTGGATCTCCAGACAGAGGAACAGTTATAGTGGTGAGTTGTATCTCCAGACAGAGAACAGTTATAGTGGTGAGTTGTATCTCCAGACAGAGGAACAGTTATAGTGGTGAGTTGTATCTCCAGACAGAGGAACAGTTATAGTGGTGAGTTGTATCTCCAGAGGAACAGTTATAGTGGTGAGTTGTATCTCCAGACAGAGGAACAGTTATAGTGGTGAGTTGTATCTCCAGACAGAGGAACAGTTATAGTGGTGAGTTGTATCTCCAGACAGAGGAACAGTTATAGTGGTGAGTTGTATCTCCAGACAGAGGAACAGTTATAGTGGTGAGTTGTATCTCCAGACAGAGGAACAGTTATAGTGGTGAGTTGTATCTCCAGACAGAGGAACAGTTATAGTGGTGAGTTGTATCTCCAGACAGAGGAACAGTTATAGTGGTGAGTTGTATCTCCAGACAGAGGAACAGTTATAGTGGTGAGTTGTATCTCCAGACAGAGGAACAGTTATAGTGGTGAGTTGTATCTCCAGACAGAGGAACAGTTATAGTGGTGAGTTGTATCTCCAGACAGAGGAACAGTTATAGTGGTGAGTTGTATCTCCAGACAGAGGAACAGTTATAGTGGTGAGTTGTATCTCCAGACAGGAAACAGTTATAGTGGTGAGTTGTATCTCCAGACAGAGGAACAGTTATAGTGGTGAGTTGTATCTCCAGAGGAACAGTTATAGTGGTGAGTTGTATCTCCAGACAGAGAACAGTTATAGTGGTGAGTTGTATCTCCAGACAGGAGAACAGTTATAGTGGTGAGTTGTATCTCCAGAGGAACAGTTATAGTGGTGAGTTGTATCTCCAGACAGAGGAACAGTTATAGTGGTGAGTTGTATCTCCAGACAGGAGAACAGTTATAGTGGTGAGTTGTATCTCCAGACAGAGGAACAGTTATAGTGGTGAGTTGTATCTCCAGACAGAGGAACAGTTATAGTGGTGAGTTGTATCTCCAGAGGAACAGTTATAGTGGTGAGTTGTATCTCCAGACAGAGGAAGTTATAGTGGTGAGTTGTATCTCCAGACAGGGAACAGTTATAGTGGTGAGTTGTATCTCCAGACAGAGGAACAGTTATAGTGGTGAGTTGTATCTCCAGACAGAGGAACAGTTATAGTGGTGAGTTGTATCTCCAGACAGAGGAACAGTTATAGTGGTGAGTTGTATCTCCAGACAGAGGAACAGTTATAGTGGTGAGTTGTATCTCCAGACAGAGGAACAGTTATAGTGGTGAGTTGTATCTCCAGACAGAGGAACAGTTATAGTGGTGAGTTGTATCTCCAGACAGAGGAACAGTTATAGTGGTGAGTTGTATCTCCAGACAGAGGAACAGTTATAGTGGTGAGTTGTATCTCCAGACAGAGGAACAGTTATAGTGGTGAGTTGTATCTCCAGACAGAGGAACAGTTATAGTGGTGAGTTGTATCTCCAGACAGAGGAACAGTTATAGTGGTGAGTTGTATCTCCAGACAGAGGAACAGTTATAGTGGTGAGTTGTATCTCCAGACAGAGGAACAGTTATAGTGGTGAGTTGTATCTCCAGACAGAGGAACAGTTATAGTGGTGAGTTGTATCTCCAGAGGAACAGTTATAGTGGTGAGTTGTATCTCCAGACAGAGGAACAGTTATAGTGGTGAGTTGTATCTCCAGACAGAGGAACAGTTATAGTGGTGAGTTGTAACTCCAGACAGAGGAACAGTTATAGTGGTGAGTTGTATCGCCAGACAGAGGAACAGTTATAGTGGTGAGTTGTATCTCCAAAGGACCAGTTATAGTGGTGAGTTGTATCTCCAGACAGGAGAACAGTTATAGTGCTGAGTTGTATCTCCAGACAGAGGAACAGTTATAGTGGTGAGTTGTATCTCCAGACAGAGGAACAGCTATAGTGGTGAGTTGTATCTCCAGAGGAACAGTTATAGTGGTGAGTTGTATCTCCAGACAGAGGAACAGTTATAGTGGTGAGTTGTATCTCCAGACAGGGGAACAGTTATAGTGGTGAGTTGTATCTCCAGACAGAGGAACAGTTATAGTGGTGAGTTGTATCTCCAGACAGAGGAACAGTTATAGTGATGAGTTGTATCTCCAGACAGAGGAACATTTATAGTGGTGAGTTGTATCTCCAGACAGAGGAACAGTTATAGTGGTGAGTTGTATCTCCAGACAGAGGAACAGTTATAGTGGTGAGTTGTATCTCCAGACAGAGGAACAGTTATAGTGGTGAGTTGTATCTCCAGACAGAGGAACAGTTATAGTGGTGAGTTGTATCTCCAGACAGGGAACAGTTATAGTGGTGAGTTGTATCTCCAGACAGAGGAACAGTTATAGTGGTGAGTTGTATCTCCAGACAGAGGAACAGTTATAGTGGTGAGTTGTATCTCCAGACAGAGGAACAGTTATAGTGGTGAGTTGTATCTCCAGACAGAGGAACAGTTATAGTGGTGAGTTGTATCTCCAAAGGAACAGTTATAGTGGTGAGTTGTATCTCCAGAGGAACAGTTATAGTGGTGAGTTGTATCTCCAGACAGGGAACAGTTATAGTGGTGAGTTGTATCTCCAGACAGAGGAACAGTTATAGTGGTGAGTTGTATCTCCAGACAGAGGAACAGTTATAGTGGTGAGTTGTATCTCCAGACAGAGGAACATTTATAGTGGTGAGTTGTATCTCCAGACAGAGGAACAGTTATAGTGGTGAGTTGTATCTCCAGACAGAGGAACAGTTATAGTGGTGAGTTGTATCTCCAGACAGGGAACAGTTATAGTGGTGAGTTGTATCTCCAGACAGAGGAACAGTTATAGTGGTGAGTTGTATCTCCAGACAGAGGAACAGTTATAGTGGTGAGTTGTATCTCCAGACAGAGGAACAGTTATAGTGGTGAGTTGTATCTCCAGAGGAACAGTTATAGTGGTGAGTTGTATCTCCAGACAGAGGAACAGTTATAGTGGTGAGTTGTATCTCCAGACAGAGGAACAGTTATAGTGGTGAGTTGTATCTCCAGACAGAGGAACAGTTATAGTGGTGAGTTGTATCTCCAGAGGAACAGTTATAGTGGTGAGTTGGAACTCCAGACAGAGGAACAGTTATAGTGGTGAGTTGTATCGCCAGACAGAGGAACAGTTATAATGGTGAGTTGTATCTCCAAAGGACCAGTTATAATGGTGAGTTGTATCTCCAGAGGAACAGTTATAGTGGTGAGTTGTATCTCCAGACAGGGAACAGTTATAGTGGTGAGTTGTATCTCCAGACAGAGGAACAGTTATAGTGGTGAGTTGTATCTCCAGACAGAGGAACAGTTATAGTGGTGAGTTGTATCTCCAGACAGAGGAACAGTTATAGTGGTGAGTTGTATCTCCAGACAGAGGAACAGTTATAGTGGTGAGTTGTATCTCCAGACAGAGGAACAGTTATAGTGGTGAGTTGTATCTCCAGACAGAGGAACAGTTATAGTGGTGAGTTGTATCTCCAGACAGAGGAACAGTTATAGTGGTGAGTTGTATCTCCAGACAGAGGAACAGTTATAGTGGTGAGTTGTATCTCCAGACAGGGAACAGTTATAGTGGTGAGTTGTATCTCCAGACAGAGGAACAGTTATAGTGGTGAGTTGTATCTCCAGACAGAGGAACAGTTATAGTGGTGAGTTGTATCTCCAGAGGAACAGTTATAGTGGTGAGTTGTATCTCCAGACAGGAAACAGTTATAGTGGTGAGTTGTATCTCCAGACAGAGAACAGTTATAGTGGTGAGTTGTATCTCCAGAGGAACAGTTATAGTGGTGAGTTGTATCTCCAGACAGAGGAACAGTTATAGTGGTGAGTTGTATCTCCAGACAGAGAAACAGTTATAGTGGTGAGTTGTATCTCCAGACAGAGGAACAGTTATAGTGGTGAGTTGTATCTCCAGAGGAACAGTTATAGTGGTGAGTTGTATCTCCAGACAGGAGAACAGTTATAGTGGTGAGTTGTATCTCCAGACAGGAGAACAGTTATAGTGGTGAGTTGTATCTCCAGAGGAACAGTTATAGTGGTGAGTTGTGTCTCCAGACAGAGGAACAGTTATAGTGGTGAGTTGTATCTCCAGACAGGAGAACAGTTATAGTGGTGAGTTGTATCTCCAGACAGAGGAACAGTTATAGTGGTGAGTTGTATCTCCAGACAGAGAACAGTTATAGTGGTGAGTTGTATCTCCAGAGGAACAGTTATAGTGGTGAGTTGTATCTCCAGACAGAGGAACAGTTATAGTGGTGAGTTGTATCTCCAGACAGAGGAACAGTTATAGTGGTGAGTTGTATCTCCAGACAGAGGAACAGTTATAGTGGTGAGTTGTATCTCCAGACAGAGGAACAGTTATAGTGGTGAGTTGTATCTCCAGACAGAGGAACAGTTATAGTGGTGAGTTGTATCTCCAGACAGAGGAACAGTTATAGTGGTGAGTTGTATCTCCAGACAGAGGAACAGTTATAGTGGTGAGTTGTATCTCCAGACAGAGGAACAGTTATAGTGGTGAGTTGTATCTCCAGACAGAGGAACAGTTATAGTGGTGAGTTGTATCTCCAGACAGAGGAACAGTTATAGTGGTGAGTTGTATCTCCAGACAGAGGAACAGTTATAGTGGTGAGTTGTATCTCCAGACAGAGGAACAGTTATAGTGGTGAGTTGTATCTCCAGACAGAGAACAGTTATAGTGGTGAGTTGTATCTCCAGACAGAGGAACAGTTATAGTGGTGAGTTGTATCTCCAGAGGAACAGTTATAGTGGTGAGTTGTATCTCCAGACAGAGAACAGTTATAGTGGTGAGTTGTATCTCCAGACAGAGAACAGTTATAGTGGTGAGTTGTATCTCCAGAGGAAACAGTTATAGTGGTGAGTTGTATCTCCAGACAGAGGAACAGTTATAGTGGTGAGTTGTATCTCCAGACAGGAACAGTTATAGTGGTGAGTTGTATCTCCAGACAGAGGAACAGTTATAGTGGTGAGTTGTATCTCCAGACAGAGGAACAGTTATAGTGGTGAGTTGTATCTCCAGACAGAGGAACAGTTATAGTGGTGAGTTGTATCTCCAGACAGAGGAACAGTTATAGTGGTGAGTTGTATCTCCAGACAGAGGAACAGTTATAGTGGTGAGTTGTATCTCCAGACAGAGGAACAGTTATAGTGGTGAGTTGTATCTCCAGACAGAGGAACAGTTATAGTGGTGAGTTGTATCTCCAGACAGAGGAACAGTTATAGTGGTGAGTTGTATCTCCAGACAGAGGAACAGTTATAGTGGTGAGTTGTATCTCCAGACAGAGGAACAGTTATAGTGGTGAGTTGTATCTCCAGACAGAGGAACAGTTATAGTGGTGAGTTGTATCTCCAGACAGAGGAACAGTTATAGTGGTGAGTTGTAACTCCAGACAGAGGAACAGTTATAGTGGTGAGTTGTATCTCCAGACAGAGGAACAGTTATAGTGGTGAGTTGTATCTCCAGACAGAGGAACAGTTATAGTGGTGAGTTGTATCTCCAGAGGAACAGTTATAGTGGTGAGTTGTATCTCCAGACAGAGGAACAGTTATAGTGGTGAGTTGTATCTCCAGACAGAGGAACAGTTATAGTGGTGAGTTGTATCTCCAGACAGATTAACAGTTATAGTGGTGAGTTGTATCTCCAGACAGGGGAACAGTTATAGTGGTGAGTTGTATCTCCAGACAGAGGAACAGTTATAGTGGTGAGTTGTATCTCCAGACAGAGGAACAGTTATAGTGGTGAGTTGTATCTCCAGACAGAGGAACAGTTATAGTGGTGAGTTGTATCTCCAGACAGAGGAACAGTTATAGTGGTGAGTTGTATCTCCAGACAGAGGAACAGTTATAGTGGTGAGTTGTATCTCCAGACAGAGGAACAGTTATAGTGGTGAGTTGTATCTCCAGACAGAGGAACAGTTATAGTGGTGAGTTGTATCTCCAGACAGGAACAGTTATAGTGGTGAGTTGTATCTCCAGACAGAGGAACAGTTATAGTGGTGAGTTGTATCTCCAGACAGAGGAACAGTTATAGTGGTGAGTTGTATCTCCAGACAGGAACAGTTATAGTGGTGAGTTGTATCTCCAGAGGAACAGTTATAGTGGTGAGTTGTATCTCCAGACAGAGGAACAGTTATAGTGGTGAGTTGTATCTCCAGACAGAGGAACAGTTATAGTGGTGAGTTGTATCTCCAGACAGAGGAACAGTTATAGTGGTGAGTTGTATCTCCAGACAGGAACAGTTATAGTGGTGAGTTGTATCTCCAGACAGAGGAACAGTTATAGTGGTGAGTTGTATCTCCAGACAGAGGAACAGTTATAGTGGTGAGTTGTATCTCCAGACAGGGGAACAGTTATAGTGGTGAGTTGTATCTCCAGACAGAGGAACAGTTATAGTGGTGAGTTGTATCTCCAGACAGAGGAACAGTTATAGTGGTGAGTTGTATCTCCAGAGGAACAGTTATAGTGGTGAGTTGTATCTCCAGACAGAGAAACAGTTATAGTGGTGAGTTGTATCTCCAGACAGGAGAACAGTTATAGTGGTGAGTTGTATCTCCAGAGGAACAGTTATAGTGGTGAGTTGTATCTCCAGACAGAGGAACAGTTATAGTGGTGAGTTGTATCTCCAGACAGGAGAACAGTTATAGTGGTGAGTTGTATCTCCAGACAGAGGAACAGTTATAGTGGTGAGTTGTATCTCCAGACAGAGGAACAGTTATAGTGGTGAGTTGTATCTCCAGACAGAGGAACAGTTATAGTGGTGAGTTGTATCTCCAGACAGGAGAACAGTTATAGTGGTGAGTTGTATCTCCAGAGGAACAGTTATAGTGGTGAGTTGTGTCTCCAGACAGAGGAACAGTTATAGTGGTGAGTTGTATCTCCAGACAGAGAACAGTTATAGTGGTGAGTTGTATCTCCAGACAGAGGAACAGTTATAGTGGTGAGTTGTATCTCCAGACAGAGGAACAGTTATAGTGGTGAGTTGTATCTCCAGAGGAACAGTTATAGTGGTGAGTTGTATCTCCAGACAGAGGAACAGTTATAGTGGTGAGTTGTATCTCCAGACAGAGGAACAGTTATAGTGGTGAGTTGTATCTCCAGACAGAGGAACAGTTATAGTGGTGAGTTGTATCTCCAGACAGAGGAACAGTTATAGTGGTGAGTTGTATCTCCAGACAGAGGAACAGTTATAGTGGTGAGTTGTATCTCCAGACAGAGAACAGTTATAGTGGTGAGTTGTATCTCCAGACAGAGGAACAGTTATAGTGGTGAGTTGTATCTCCAGACAGAGGAACAGTTATAGTGGTGAGTTGTATCTCCAGACAGAGGAACAGTTATAGTGGTGAGTTGTATCTCCAGACAGAGGAACAGTTATAGTGGTGAGTTGTATCTCCAGACAGAGGAACAGTTATAGTGGTGAGTTGTATCTCCAGACAGAGGAACAGTTATAGTGGTGAGTTGTATCTCCAGACAGAGGAACAGTTATAGTGGTGAGTTGTATCTCCAGACAGAGGAACAGTTATAGTGGTGAGTTGTATCTCCAGACAGAGGAACAGTTATAGTGGTGAGTTGTATCTCCAGACAGAGGAACAGTTATAGTGGTGAGTTGTATCTCCAGACAGAGGAACAGTTATAGTGGTGAGTTGTATCTCCAGACAGAGGAACAGTTATAGTGGTGAGTTGTATCTCCAGACAGAGGAACAGTTATAGTGGTGAGTTGTATCTCCAGACAGAGGAACAGTTATAGTGGTGAGTTGTATCTCCAGACAGAGGAACAGTTATAGTGGTGAGTTGTATCTCCAGACAGAGGAACAGTTATAGTGGTGAGTTGTATCTCCAGACAGAGGAACAGTTATAGTGGTGAGTTGTATCTCCAGACAGAGGAACAGTTATAGTGGTGAGTTGTATCTCCAGACAGAGGAACAGTTATAGTGGTGAGTTGTATCTCCAGACAGAGGAACAGTTATAGTGGTGAGTTGTATCTCCAGACAGGAGAACAGTTATAGTGCTGAGTTGTATCTCCAGACAGAGGAACAGTTATAGTGGTGAGTTGTATCTCCAGAGGAACAGTTATAGTGGTGAGTTGTATCTCCAGACAGGAGAACAGTTATAGTGGTGAGTTGTATCTCCAGACAGAGGAACAGTTATAGTGGTGAGTTGTATCTCCAGAGGAACAGTTATAGTGGTGAGTTGTATCTCCAGACAGAGGAACAGTTATAGTGGTGAGTTGTATCTCCAGACAGAGAACAGTTATAGTGGTGAGTTGTATCTCCAGACAGAGGAACAGTTATAGTGGTGAGTTGTATCTCCAGACAGAGGAACAGTTATAGTGGTGAGTTGTATCTCCAGACAGAGGAACAGTTATAGTGGTGAGTTGTATCTCCAGACAGAGGAACAGTTATAGTGGTGAGTTGTATCTCCAGACAGAGGAACAGTTATAGTGGTGAGTTGTATCTCCAGACAGAGGAACAGTTATAGTGGTGAGTTGTATCTCCAGACAGAGGAACAGTTATAGTGGTGAGTTGTATCTCCAGACAGAGGAACAGTTATAGTGGTGAGTTGTATCTCCAGACAGAGGAACAGTTATAGTGGTGAGTTGTATCTCCAGACAGAGGAACAGTTATAGTGGTGAGTTGTATCTCCAGACAGAGGAACAGTTATAGTGGTGAGTTGTATCTCCAGACAGAGGAACAGTTATAGTGGTGAGTTGTATCTCCAGACAGAGGAACAGTTATAGTGGTGAGTTGTATCTCCAGACAGAGGAACAGTTATAGTGGTGAGTTGTATCTCCAGACAGAGGAACAGTTATAGTGGTGAGTTGTATCTCCAGAGGAACAGTTATAGTGGTGAGTTGTATCTCCAGACAGAGGAACAGTTATAGTGGTGAGTTGTATCTCCAGACAGAGGAACAGTTATAGTGGTGAGTTGTATCTCCAGAGGAACAGTTATAGTGGTGAGTTGTATCTCCAGACAGAGGAACAGTTATAGTGGTGAGTTGTATCTCCAGACAGAGGAACAGTTATAGTGGTGAGTTGTATCTCCAGACAGAGGAACAGTTATAGTGGTGAGTTGTATCTCCAGACAGAGGAACAGTTATAGTGGTGAGTTGTATCTCCAGACAGAGGAACAGTTATAGTGGTGAGTTGTATCTCCAGACAGAGGAACAGTTATAGTGGTGAGTTGTATCTCCAGACAGAGGAACAGTTATAGTGGTGAGTTGTATCTCCAGACAGAGGAACAGTTATAGTGGTGAGTTGTATCTCCAGAGGAACAGTTATAGTGGTGAGTTGTATCTCCAGACAGAGGAACAGTTATAGTGGTGAGTTGTATCTCCAGACAGAGGAACAGTTATAGTGGTGAGTTGTATCTCCAGACAGAGAACAGTTATAGTGGTGAGTTGTATCTCCAGAGGAACAGTTATAGTGGTGAGTTGTATCTCCAGACAGAGGAACAGTTATAGTGGTGAGTTGTATCTCCAGACAGAGGAACAGTTATAGTGGTGAGTTGTATCTCCAGACAGAGGAACAGTTATAGTGGTGAGTTGTATCTCCAGACAGAGGAACAGTTATAGTGGTGAGTTGTATCTCCAGACAGAGGAACAGTTATAGTGGTGAGTTGTATCTCCAGACAGAGGAACAGTTATAGTGGTGAGTTGTATCTCCAGACAGAGGAACAGTTATAGTGGTGAGTTGTATCTCCAGACAGAGGAACAGTTATAGTGGTGAGTTGTATCTCCAGACAGAGGAACAGTTATAGTGGTGAGTTGTATCTCCAGAGGAACAGTTATAGTGGTGAGTTGTATCTCCAGACAGGAGACAGTTATAGTGGTGAGTTGTATCTCCAGACAGGAGAACAGTTATAGTGGTGAGTTGTATCTCCAGACAGGAACAGTTATAGTGGTGAGTTGTATCTCCAGACAGAGGAACAGTTATAGTGGTGAGTTGTATCTCCAGACAGAGGAACAGTTATAGTGGTGAGTTGTATCTCCAGACAGAGGAACAGTTATAGTGGTGAGTTGTATCTCCAGAGGAACAGTTATAGTGGTGAGTTGTATCTCCAGACAGAGAACAGTTATAGTGGTGAGTTGTATCTCCAGACAGAGGAACAGTTATAGTGGTGAGTTGTATCTCCAGAGGAACAGTTATAGTGGTGAGTTGTATCTCCAGACAGAGGAACAGTTATAGTGGTGAGTTGTATCTCCAGACAGAGAACAGTTATAGTGGTGAGTTGTATCTCCAGACAGAGGAACAGTTATAGTGGTGAGTTGTATCTCCAGACAGAGGAACAGTTATAGTGGTGAGTTGTATCTCCAGAGGAACAGTTATAGTGGTGAGTTGTATCTCCAGACAGAGGAACAGTTATAGTGGTGAGTTGTATCTCCAGACAGGGGAACAGTTATAGTGGTGAGTTGTATCTCCAGACAGAGGAACAGTTATAGTGGTGAGTTGTATCTCCAGACAGAGGAACAGTTATAGTGGTGAGTTGTATCTCCAGACAGAGGAACAGTTATAGTGGTGAGTTGTATCTCCAGACAGAGGAACAGTTATAGTGGTGAGTTGTATCTCCAGACAGAGGAACAGTTATAGTGGTGAGTTGTATCTCCAGACAGAGGAACAGTTATAGTGGTGAGTTGTATCTCCAGACAGAGGAACAGTTATAGTGGTGAGTTGTATCTCCAGACAGAGGAACAGTTATAGTGGTGAGTTGTATCTCCAGACAGAGGAACAGTTATAGTGGTGAGTTGTATCTCCAGACAGAGGAACAGTTATAGTGGTGAGTTGTATCTCCAGACAGAGGAACAGTTATAGTGGTGAGTTGTATCTCCAGACAGAGGAACAGTTATAGTGGTGAGTTGTATCTCCAGAGGAACAGTTATAGTGGTGAGTTGTATCTCCAGACAGAGGAACTGTTATGGTGGTGAGTTGTATCTCCAGACAGAGGAACAGTTATAGTGGTGAGTTGTATCTCCAGACAGAGGTTATAGTGGTGAGTTGTATCTCCAGAGGGAACAGTTATAGTGGTGAGTTGTATCTCCAGACAGGAACAGTTATAGTGGTGAGTTGTATCTCCAGACAGAGGAACAGTTATAGTGGTGAGTTGTATCTCCAGACAGAGGAACAGTTATAGTGGTGAGTTGTATCTCCAGACAGAGGAACAGTTATAGTGGTGAGTTGTATCTCCAGACAGAGGAACAGTTATAGTGGTGAGTTGTATCTCCAGACAGAGGAACAGTTATAGTGGTGAGTTGTATCTCCAGACAGAGGAACAGTTATAGTGGTGAGTTGTATCTCCAGACAGAGGAACAGTTATAGTGGTGAGTTGTATCTCCAGAGGAACAGTTATAGTGGTGAGTTGTATCTCCAGACAGAGGAACAGTTATAGTGGTGAGTTGTATCTCCAGACAGAGGAACAGTTATAGTGGTGAGTTGTATCTCCAGACAGAGGAACAGTTATAGTGGTGAGTTGTATCTCCAGACAGAGGAACAGTTATAGTGGTGAGTTGTATCTCCAGACAGAGGAACAGTTATAGTGGTGAGTTGTATCTCCAGACAGAGGAACAGTTATAGTGGTGAGTTGTATCTCCAGACAGAGGAACAGTTATAGTGGTGAGTTGTATCTCCAGACAGAGGAACAGTTATAGTGGTGAGTTGTATCTCCAGACAGAGGAACAGTTATAGTGGTGAGTTGTATCTCCAGACAGAGGAACAGTTATAGTGGTGAGTTGTATCTCCAGACAGAGGAACAGTTATAGTGGTGAGTTGTATCTCCAGACAGAGGAACAGTTATAGTGGTGAGTTGTATCTCCAGACAGAGGAACAGTTATAGTGGTGAGTTGTATCTCCAGACAGAGGAACAGTTATAGTGGTGAGTTGTATCTCCAGACAGAGGAACAGTTATAGTGGTGAGTTGTATCTCCAGACAGAGGAACAGTTATAGTGGTGAGTTGTATCTCCAGACAGAGGAACAGTTATAGTGGTGAGTTGTATCTCCAGACAGAGGAACAGTTATAGTGGTGAGTTGTATCTCCAGACAGAGGAACAGTTATAGTGGTGAGTTGTATCTCCAGACAGAGGAACAGTTATAGTGGTGAGTTGTATCTCCAGACAGAGGAACAGTTATAGTGGTGAGTTGTATCTCCAGACAGAGGAACAGTTATAGTGGTGAGTTGTATCTCCAGACAGAGAACAGTTATAGTGGTGAGTTGTATCTCCAGACAGAGGAACAGTTATAGTGGTGAGTTGTATCTCCAGACAGAGGAACAGTTATAGTGGTGAGTTGTATCTCCAGACAGAGGAACAGTTATAGTGGTGAGTTGTATCTCCAGACAGAGGAACAGTTATAGTGGTGAGTTGTATCTCCAGACAGAGGAACAGTTATAGTGGTGAGTTGTATCTCCAGACAGAGGAACAGTTATAGTGGTGAGTTGTATCTCCAGAGGAACAGTTATAGTGGTGAGTTGTATCTCCAGACAGAGGAACAGTTATAGTGGTGAGTTGTATCTCCAGACAGGGGAACAGTTATAGTGGTGAGTTGTATCTCCAGACAGAGGAACAGTTATAGTGGTGAGTTGTATCTCCAGACAGAGGAACAGTTATAGTGGTGAGTTGTATCTCCAGACAGAGGAACAGTTATAGTGGTGAGTTGTATCTCCAGACAGAGGAACAGTTATAGTGGTGAGTTGTATCTCCAGACAGAGGAACAGTTATAGTGGTGAGTTGTATCTCCAGACAGAGGAACAGTTATAGTGGTGAGTTGTATCTCCAGACAGAGGAACAGTTATAGTGGTGAGTTGTATCTCCAGACAGAGGAACAGTTATAGTGGTGAGTTGTATCTCCAGACAGAGGAACAGTTATAGTGGTGAGTTGTATCTCCAGACAGAGGAACAGTTATAGTGGTGAGTTGTATCTCCAGACAGAGGAACAGTTATAGTGGTGAGTTGTATCTCCAGACAGAGGAACAGTTATAGTGGTGAGTTGTATCTCCAGACAGAGGAACAGTTATAGTGGTGAGTTGTATCTCCAGACAGAGGAACAGTTATAGTGGTGAGTTGTATCTCCAGACAGAGGAACAGTTATAGTGGTGAGTTGTATCTCCAGAGGAACAGTTATAGTGGTGAGTTGTATCTCCAGACAGAGGAACAGTTATAGTGGTGAGTTGTATCTCCAGACAGAGGAACAGTTATAGTGGTGAGTTGTATCTCCAGAAGGAACAGTTATAGTGGTGAGTTGTATCTCCAGACAGAGGAACAGTTATAGTGGTGAGTTGTATCTCCAGACAGGGGAACAGTTATAGTGGTGAGTTGTATCTCCAGACAGAGGAACAGTTATAGTGGTGAGTTGTATCTCCAGACAGAGGAACAGTTATAGTGGTGAGTTGTATCTCCAGACAGAGGAACAGTTATAGTGGTGAGTTGTATCTCCAGACAGAGGAACAGTTATAGTGGTGAGTTGTATCTCCAGACAGAGGAACAGTTATAGTGGTGAGTTGTATCTCCAGACAGAGGAACAGTTATAGTGGTGAGTTGTATCTCCAGACAGAGGAACAGTTATAGTGGTGAGTTGTATCTCCAGACAGAGGAACAGTTATAGTGGTGAGTTGTATCTCCAGACAGAGGAACAGTTATAGTGGTGAGTTGTATCTCCAGACAGAGGAACAGTTATAGTGGTGAGTTGTATCTCCAGACAGAGGAACAGTTATAGTGGTGAGTTGTATCTCCAGACAGAGGAACAGTTATAGTGGTGAGTTGTATCTCCAGACAGAGGAACAGTTATAGTGGTGAGTTGTATCTCCAGACAGAGGAACAGTTATAGTGGTGAGTTGTATCTCCAGACAGAGGAACAGTTATAGTGGTGAGTTGTATCTCCAGACAGAGGAACAGTTATAGTGGTGAGTTGTATCTCCAGACAGAGGAACAGTTATAGTGGTGAGTTGTATCTCCAGAGGAACAGTTATAGTGGTGAGTTGTATCTCCAGACAGAGGAACAGTTATAGTGGTGAGTTGTATCTCCAGACAGAGGAACAGTTATAGTGGTGAGTTGTATCTCCAGACAGGAACAGTTATAGTGGTGAGTTGTATCTCCAGAGGAACAGTTATAGTGGTGAGTTGTATCTCCAGACAGAGGAACAGTTATAGTGGTGAGTTGTATCTCCAGACAGAGGAACAGTTATAGTGGTGAGTTGTATCTCCAGACAGAGGAACAGTTATAGTGGTGAGTTGTATCTCCAGACAGAGGAACAGTTATAGTGGTGAGTTGTATCTCCAGACAGAGGAACAGTTATAGTGGTGAGTTGTATCTCCAGACAGAGGAACAGTTATAGTGGTGAGTTGTATCTCCAGACAGAGGAACAGTTATAGTGGTGAGTTGTATCTCCAGACAGAGGAACAGTTATAGTGGTGAGTTGTATCTCCAGAGGAACAGTTATAGTGGTGAGTTGTATCTCCAGACAGAGGAACAGTTATAGTGGTGAGTTGTATCTCCAGACAGAGGAACAGTTATAGTGGTGAGTTGTATCTCCAGAGGAACAGTTATAGTGGTGAGTTGTATCTCCAGACAGAGGAACAGTTATAGTGGTGAGTTGTATCTCCAGACAGAGGAACAGTTATAGTGGTGAGTTGTATCTCCAGACAGAGGAACAGTTATAGTGGTGAGTTGTATCTCCAGACAGGAACAGTTATAGTGGTGAGTTGTATCTCCAGACAGAGAACAGTTATAGTGGTGAGTTGTATCTCCAGACAGAGGAACAGTTATAGTGGTGAGTTGTATCTCCAGAGGAACAGTTATAGTGGTGAGTTGTATCTCCAGACAGAGGAACAGTTATAGTGGTGAGTTGTATCTCCAGACAGAGAACAGTTATAGTGGTGAGTTGTATCTCCAGACAGAGGAACAGTTATAGTGGTGAGTTGTATCTCCAGACAGAGGAACAGTTATAGTGGTGAGTTGTATCTCCAGAGGAACAGTTATAGTGGTGAGTTGTATCTCCAGACAGAGGAACAGTTATAGTGGTGAGTTGTATCTCCAGACAGAGGAACAGTTATAGTGGTGAGTTGTATCTCCAGACAGAGGAACAGTTATAGTGGTGAGTTGTATCTCCAGACAGAACAGTTATAGTGGTGAGTTGTATCTCCAGAGGAACAGTTATAGTGGTGAGTTGTATCTCCAGACAGAGGAACAGTTATAGTGGTGAGTTGTATCTCCAGACAGAGGAACAGTTATAGTGGTGAGTTGTATCTCCAGACAGAGGAACAGTTATAGTGGTGAGTTGTATCTCCAGACAGAGGAACAGTTATAGTGGTGAGTTGTATCTCCAGACAGAGGAACAGTTATAGTGGTGAGTTGTATCTCCAGACAGAGGAACAGTTATAGTGGTGAGTTGTATCTCCAGACAGAGGAACAGTTATAGTGGTGAGTTGTATCTCCAGACAGAGGAACAGTTATAGTGGTGAGTTGTATCTCCAGACAGAGGAACAGTTATAGTGGTGAGTTGTATCTCCAGACAGAGGAACAGTTATAGTGGTGAGTTGTATCTCCAGACAGAGGAACAGTTATAGTGGTGAGTTGTATCTCCAGACAGAGGAACAGTTATAGTGGTGAGTTGTATCTCCAGACAGAGGAACAGTTATAGTGGTGAGTTGTATCTCCAGACAGAGGAACAGTTATAGTGGTGAGTTGTATCTCCAGACAGGGAACAGTTATAGTGGTGAGTTGTATCTCCAGACAGAGGAACAGTTATAGTGGTGAGTTGTATCTCCAGACAGAGGAACAGTTATAGTGGTGAGTTGTATCTCCAGACAGAGGAACAGTTATAGTGGTGAGTTGTATCTCCAGACAGAGGAACAGTTATAGTGGTGAGTTGTATCTCCAGACAGAGGAACAGTTATAGTGGTGAGTTGTATCTCCAGACAGGAGAACAGTTATAGTGCTGAGTTGTATCTCCAGACAGAGGAACAGTTATAGTGGTGAGTTGTATCTCCAGAGGAACAGTTATAGTGGTGAGTTGTATCTCCAGACAGGAGAACAGTTATAGTGCTGAGTTGTATCTCCAGACAGAGGAACAGTTATAGTGGTGAGTTGTATCTCCAGACAGAGGAACAGTTATAGTGGTGAGTTGTATCTCCAGACAGAGAACAGTTATAGTGGTGAGTTGTATCTCCAGACAGAGGAACAGTTATAGTGGTGAGTTGTATCTCCAGACAGAGGAACAGTTATAGTGGTGAGTTGTATCTCCAGAGGAACAGTTATAGTGGTGAGTTGTATCTCCAGACAGAGGAACAGTTATAGTGGTGAGTTGTATCTCCAGACAGGGGAACAGTTATAGTGGTGAGTTGTATCTCCAGACAGAGGAACAGTTATAGTGGTGAGTTGTATCTCCAGACAGAGGAACAGTTATAGTGGTGAGTTGTATCTCCAGACAGAGGAACAGTTATAGTGGTGAGTTGTATCTCCAGACAGAGGAACAGTTATAGTGGTGAGTTGTATCTCCAGACAGAGGAACAGTTATAGTGGTGAGTTGTATCTCCAGACAGAGGAACAGTTATAGTGGTGAGTTGTATCTCCAGACAGAGGAACAGTTATAGTGGTGAGTTGTATCTCCAGACAGAGGAACAGTTATAGTGGTGAGTTGTATCTCCAGACAGAGGAACAGTTATAGTGGTGAGTTGTATCTCCAGACAGAGGAACAGTTATAGTGGTGAGTTGTATCTCCAGACAGAGGAACAGTTATAGTGGTGAGTTGTATCTCCAGACAGAGGAACAGTTATAGTGGTGAGTTGTATCTCCAGACAGAGGAACAGTTATAGTGGTGAGTTGTATCTCCAGACAGAGGAACAGTTATAGTGGTGAGTTGTATCTCCAGACAGAGGAACAGTTATAGTGGTGAGTTGTATCTCCAGAGGAACAGTTATAGTGGTGAGTTGTATCTCCAGACAGAGGAACAGTTATAGTGGTGAGTTGTATCTCCAGACAGAGGAACAGTTATAGTGGTGAGTTGTATCTCCAAAGGACCAGTTATAGTGGTGAGTTGTATCTCCAGAGGAACAGTTATAGTGGTGAGTTGTATCTCCAGACAGGGAACAGTTATAGTGGTGAGTTGTATCTCCAGACAGAGGAACAGTTATAGTGGTGAGTTGTATCTCCAGACAGAGGAACAGTTATAGTGGTGAGTTGTATCTCCAGACAGAGGAACAGTTATAGTGGTGAGTTGTATCTCCAGACAGAGGAACAGTTATAGTGGTGAGTTGTATCTCCAGACAGAGGAACAGTTATAGTGGTGAGTTGTATCTCCAGACAGAGGAACAGTTATAGTGGTGAGTTGTATCTCCAGACAGAGGAACAGTTATAGTGGTGAGTTGTATCTCCAGACAGAGGAACAGTTATAGTGGTGAGTTGTATCTCCAGACAGAGGAACAGTTATAGTGGTGAGTTGTATCTCCAGACAGAGGAACAGTTATAGTGGTGAGTTGTATCTCCAGACAGAGGAACAGTTATAGTGGTGAGTTGTATCTCCAGACAGAGGAACAGTTATAGTGGTGAGTTGTATCTCCAGACAGAGGAACAGTTATAGTGGTGAGTTGTATCTCCAGACAGAGGAACAGTTATAGTGGTGAGTTGTATCTCCAGACAGAGGAACAGTTATAGTGGTGAGTTGTATCTCCAGACAGAGGAACAGTTATAGTGGTGAGTTGTATCTCCAGACAGAGGAACAGTTATAGTGGTGAGTTGTATCTCCAGAGGAACAGTGATAGTGGTGAGTTGTAACTCCAGACAGAGGAACAGTTATAGTGGTGAGTTGTATCGCCAGACAGAGGAACAGTTATAGTGGTGAGTTGTATCTCCAAAGGACCAGTTATAATGGTGAGTTGTATCTCCAGAGGAACAGTTATAGTGGTGAGTTGTATCTCCAGACAGAGGAACAGTTATAGTGGTGAGTTGTATCTCCAGACAGAGGAACAGTTATAGTGGTGAGTTGTATCTCCAGACAGAGGAACAGTTATAGTGGTGAGTTGTATCTCCAGACAGAGGAACAGTTATAGTGGTGAGTTGTATCTCCAGACAGAGGAACAGTTATAGTGGTGAGTTGTATCTCCAGACAGGGGAACAGTTATAGTGGTGAGTTGTATCTCCAGACAGAGGAACAGTTATAGTGGTGAGTTGTATCTCCAGACAGAGGAACAGTTATAGTGGTGAGTTGTATCTCCAGAGGAACAGTTATAGTGGTGAGTTGTATCTCCAGACAGGAGAACAGTTATGGTGGTGAGTTGTATCTCCAGACAGGAGAACAGTTATAGTGGTGAGTTGTATCTCCAGAGGAACAGTTATAGTGGTGAGTTGTGTCTCCAGACAGAGGAAAAGTTATAGTGGTGAGTTGTATCTTCAGACAGGAGAACAGATATAGTGCTGAGTTGTATCTCCAGACAGAGGAACAGTTATAGTGGTGAGTTGTATCTCCAGATGAACAGTTATAGTCGTGAGATGTATCTCCAGACAGGAGAACAGTTATGGTGCTGAGTTGTATCTCCAGACAGGAGAACAGTTATAGTGGTGAGTTGTATCTCCAGAGGAACAGTTATAGTGGTGAGTTGTGTCTCCAGACAGAGGAACAGTTATAGTGGTGAGTTGTATCTCCAGACAGGAGAACAGTTATAGTGCTGAGTTGTATCTCCAGACAGAGGAACAGTTATAGTGGTGAGTTGTATCTCCAGACAGAAGAACAGCTATAGTGCTGAGTTGTATCTCCAGAGGAACAGTTATAGTGGTGAGTTGTATCTCCCGACAGAGGAACAGTTATAGTGGTGAGTTGTATCTCCAGACAGGGGAACAGTTATAGTGGTGAGTTGTATCTCCAGACAGAGGAACAGTTATAGTGGTGAGTTGTATCTCCAGACAGAGGAACAGTTATAGTGGTGAGTTGTATCTCCAGACAGAGGAACAGTTATAGTGGTGAGTTGTATCTCCAGACAGAGGAACAGTTATAGTGGTGAGTTGTATCTCCAGACAGAGGAACAGTTATAGTGGTGAGTTGTATCTCCAGACAGAGGAACAGTTATAGTGGTGAGTTGTATCTCTAGACAGAGGAACAGTTATAGTGGTGAGTTGTATCTCCAGACAGGGGAACAGTTATAGTGGTGAGTTGTATCTCCAGACAGAGGAACAGTTATAGTGGTGAGTTGTATCTCCAGACAGAGGAACAGTTATAGTGGTGAGTTGTATCTCCAGACAGAGGAACAGTTATAGTGGTGAGTTGTATCTCCAGACAGAGGAACAGTTATAGTGGTGAGTTGTATCTCCAGAGGAACAGTTATAGTGGTGAGTTGTATCTCCAGACAGGAGAACAGTTATAGTGCTGAGTTGTATCTCCAGACAGAGGAACAGTTATAGTGGTGAGTTGTATCTCCAGACAGAAGAACAGCTATAGTGCTGAGTTGTATCTCCAGAGGAACAGTTATAGTGGTGAGTTGTATCTCCCGACAGAGGAACAGTTATAGTGGTGAGTTGTATCTCCAGACAGGGGAACAGTTATAGTGGTGAGTTGTATCTCCAGACAGAGGAACAGTTATAGTGGTGAGTTGTATCTCCAGACAGAGGAACAGTTATAGTGGTGAGTTGTATCTCCAGACAGAGGAACAGTTATAGTGGTGAGTTGTATCTCCAGACAGAGGAACAGTTATAGTGGTGAGTTGTATCTCCAGACAGAGGAACAGTTATAGTGGTGAGTTGTATCTCCAGACAGAGGAACAGTTATAGTGGTGAGTTGTATCTCCAGACAGAGGAACAGTTATAGTGGTGAGTTGTATCTCCAGACAGGGGAACAGTTATAGTGGTGAGTTGTATCTCCAGACAGAGGAACAGTTATAGTGGTGAGTTGTATCTCCAGACAGAGGAACAGTTATAGTGGTGAGTTGTATCTCCAGACAGAGGAACAGTTATAGTGGTGAGTTGTATCGCCAGACAGAGGAACAGTTATAGTGGTGAGTTGTATCTCCAAAGGACCAGTTATAGTGGTGAGTTGTATCTCCAGAGGAACAGTTATAGTGGTGAGTTGTATCTCCAGACAGGGGAACAGTTATAGTGGTGAAGTGTATCTCCAGACAGATGAACAGTTATAGTGGTGAGTTGTATCTCCAGACAGAGGAACAGTTATAGTGATGAGTTGTATCTCCAGACAGAGGAACAGTTATAGTGGTGAGTTGTATCTCCAGACAGAGGAACAGTTATAGTGGTGAGTTGTATCTCCAGACAGAGGAACAGTTATAGTGGTGAGTTGTATCTCCAGACAGAGGAACAGTTATAGTGGTGAGTTGTATCTCCAGACAGAGGAACAGTTATAGTGGTGAGTTGTATCTCCAGACAGAGGAACAGTTATAGTGGTGAGTTGTATCTCCAGACAGAGGAACAGTTATAGTGGTGAGTTGTATCTCCAGACAGAGGAACAGTTATAGTGGTGAGTTGTATCTCCAGACAGAGGAACAGTTATAGTGGTGAGTTGTATCTCCAGACAGAGGAACAGTTATAGTGGTGAGTTGTATCTCCAGACAGAGGAACAGTTATAGTGGTGAGTTGTATCTCCAGACAGAGGAACAGTTATAGTGGTGAGTTGTATCTCCAGACAGAGGAACAGTTATAGTGGTGAGTTGTATCTCCAGACAGAGGAACAGTTATAGTGGTGAGTTGTATCTCCAGACAGAGGAACAGTTATAGTGGTGAGTTGTATCTCCAGACAGAGGAACAGTTATAGTGGTGAGTTGTATCTCCAGACAGAGGAACAGTTATAGTGGTGAGTTGTATCTCCAGACAGGAGAACAGTTATAGTGGTGAGTTGTATCTCCAGACAGAGGAACAGTTATAGTGGTGAGTTGTATCTCCAGAGGAACAGTTATAGTGGTGAGATGTATCTCCAGACAGGAGAACAGTTATGGTGCTGAGTTGTATCTCCAGACAGGAGAACAGTTATAGTGGTGAGTTGTATCTCCAGAGGAACAGTTATAGTGGTGAGTTGTATCTCCAGACAGAGGAACAGTTATAGTGGTGAGTTGTATCTCCAGACAGGAGAACAGTTATAGTGGTGAGTTGTATCTCCAGACAGAGGAACAGTTATAGTGGTGAGTTGTATCTCCAGACAGAAGAACAGTTATAGTGGTGAGTTGTATCTCCAGAGGAACAGTTATAGTGGTGAGTTGTATCTCCAGACAGAGGAACAGTTATAGTGGTGAGTTGTATCTCCAGACAGGGGAACAGTTATAGTGGTGAGTTGTATCTCCAGACAGAGGAACAGTTATAGTGGTGAGTTGTATCTCCAGACAGAGGAACAGTTATAGTGGTGAGTTGTATCTCCAGACAGAGGAACAGTTATAGTGGTGAGTTGTATCTCCAGACAGAGGAACAGTTATAGTGGTGAGTTGTATCTCCAGACAGAGGAACAGTTATAGTGGTGAGTTGTATCTCCAGACAGAGGAACAGTTATAGTGGTGAGTTGTATCTCCAGACAGAGGAACAGTTATAGTGGTGAGTTGTATCTCCAGACAGAGGAACAGTTATAGTGGTGAGTTGTATCTCCAGACAGAGGAACAGTTATAGTGGTGAGTTGTATCTCCAGACAGAGGAACAGTTATAGTGGTGAGTTGTATCTTAGACAGAGGAACAGTTATAGTGGTGAGTTGTATCTCCAGACAGAGGAACAGTTATAGTGGTGAGTTGTATCTCCAGACAGAGGAACAGTTATAGTGGTGAGTTGTATCTCCAGACAGAGGAACAGTTATAGTGGTGAGTTGTATCTCCAGACAGAGGAACAGTTATAGTGGTGAGTTGTATCTCCAGAGGAACAGTTATAGTGGTGAGTTGTATCTCCAGACAGAGGAACAGTTATAGTGGTGAGTTGTATCTCCAGACAGAGGAACAGTTATAGTGGTGAGTTGTATCTCCAAAGGACCAGTTATAATGGTGAGTTGTATCTCCAGAGGAACAGTTATAGTGGTGAGTTGTATCTCCAGACAGGGAACAGTTATAGTGGTGAGTTGTATCTCCAGACAGAGGAACAGTTATAGTGGTGAGTTGTATCTCCAGACAGAGGAACAGTTATAGTGGTGAGTTGTATCTCCAGACAGAGGAACAGTTATAGTGGTGAGTTGTATCTCCAGACAGAGGAACAGTTATAGTGGTGAGTTGTATCGCCAGACAGAGGAACAGTTATAGTGGTGAGTTGTATCTCCAAAGGACCAGTTATAGTGGTGAGTTGTATCTCCAGAGGAACAGTTATAGTGGTGAGTTGTATCTCCAGACAGAGGAACAGTTATAGTGGTGAGTTGTATCTCCAGACAGAGGAACAGTTATAGTGGTGAGTTGTATCTCCAGACAGAGGAACAGTTATAGTGGTGAGTTGTATCTCCAGACAGAGGAACAGTTATAGTGGTGAGTTGTATCTCCAGACAGAGGAACAGTTATAGTGGTGAGTTGTATCTCCAGACAGAGGAACAGTTATAGTGGTGAGTTGTATCTCCAGAGGAACAGTTATAGTGGTGAGTTGTATCTCCAGACAGAGGAACAGTTATAGTGGTGAGTTGTATCTCCAGACAGAGGAACAGTTATAGTGGTGAGTTGTATCTCCAGAGGAACAGTTATAGTGGTGAGTTGTATCTCCAGAGGAACAGTTATAGTGGTGAGTTGTATCTCCAGACAGAGGAACAGTTATAGTGGTGAGTTGTATCTCCAGACAGAGGAACAGTTATAGTGGTGAGTTGTATCTCCAGACAGAGGAACAGTTATAGTGGTGAGTTGTATCTCCAGACAGAGGAACAGTTATAGTGGTGAGTTGTATCTCCAGACAGAGGAACAGTTATAGTGGTGAGTTGTATCTCCAGACAGAGGAACAGTTATAGTGGTGAGTTGTATCTCCAGACAGGAACAGTTATAGTGGTGAGTTGTATCTCCAGACAGAGGAACAGTTATAGTGGTGAGTTGTATCTCCAGACAGAGGAACAGTTATAGTGGTGAGTTGTATCTCCAGACAGAGGAACAGTTATAGTGGTGAGTTGTATCTCCAGACAGAGGAACAGTTATAGTGGTGAGTTGTATCTCCAGACAGAGGAACAGTTATAGTGGTGAGTTGTATCTCCAGACAGAGGAACAGTTATAGTGGTGAGTTGTATCTCCAGACAGAGGAACAGTTATAGTGGTGAGTTGTATCTCCAGACAGAGGAACAGTTATAGTGGTGAGTTGTATCTCCAGACAGAGGAACAGTTATAGTGGTGAGTTGTATCTCCAGACAGAGGAACAGTTATAGTGGTGAGTTGTATCTCCAGACAGAGGAACAGTTATAGTGGTGAGTTGTATCTCCAGAGGGAACAGTTATAGTGGTGAGTTGTATCTCCACAGAGAGGAACAGTTATAGTGGTGAGTTGTATCTCCAGACAGAGGAACAGTTATAGTGGTGAGTTGTATCTCCAAAGGAACAGTTATAAGTGGGAGTTGTATCTCCAGAGGAACAGTTATAGTGGTGAGTTGTATCTCCAGACAGAGGAACAGTTATAGTGGTGAGTTGTATCTCCAGACAGAGGAACAGTTATAGTGGTGAGTTGTATCTCCAGACAGAGGAACATTATAGTGGTGAGTTGTATCTCCAGACAGAGGAACAGTTATAGTGGTGAGTTGTATCTCCAGACAGAAACAGTTATAGTGGTGAGTTGTATCTCCAGACAGGGGAACAGTTATAGTGGTGAGTTGTATCTCCAGACAGAGGAACAGTTATAGTGGTGAGTTGTATCTCCAGACAGAGGAACAGTTATAGTGGTGAGTTGTATCTCCAGAGGAACAGTTATAGTGGTGAGATGTATCTCCAGACAGGAGACAGAAAGTTATGGTGGTGAGTTGTATCTCCATACAAGAGAGAACAGTTATAGTGGTGAGTTGTATCTCCAGAGGAACAGTTTATAGTGGTGAGTTGTATCTCCAGACAGAGGAACAGTTATAGTGGTGAGTTGTATCTTCAGACAGGAGAACAGATATAGTGCTGAGTTGTATCTCCAGACAGAGGAACAGTTATAGTGGTGAGTTGTATCTCCAGATGAACAGTTATAGTGGTGAGTTGTATCTCCAGACAGGAACAGTTATGGTGTGAGTTGTATCTCCAGACAGGAGAACAGTTATAGTGGTGAGTTGTATCTCCAGAGGAGGAACAGTTATAGTGGTGAGTTGTATCTCCAGACAGAGGAACAGTTATAGTGGTGAGTTGTATCTCCAGACAGGAGAACAGTTATAGTGCTGAGTTGTATCTCCAGACAGAGGAACAGTTATAGTGGTGAGTTGTATCTCCAGACAGAAGAACAGCTATAGTGCTGAGTTGTATCTCCAGAGGAACAGTTATAGTGGTGAGTTGTATCTCCAGACAGAGGAACAGTTATAGTGGTGAGTTGTATCTCCAGACAGAGGAACAGTTATAGTGGTGAGTTGTATCTCCAGACAGAGAAACAGTTATAGTGGTGAGTTGTATCTCCAGACAGAGGAACAGTTATAGTGGTGAGTTGTATCTCCAGACAGAGGAACAGTTATAGTGGTGAGTTGTATCTAGACAGAGAGGAACAGTTATAGTGGTGAGTTGTATCTCCAGACAGAGGAACAGTTATAGTGGTGAGTTGTATCTCCAGACAGAGGAACAGTTATAGTGGTGAGTTGTATCTCAGACAGAGGAACAGTTTATAGTGGTGAGTTGTATCTCAGACAGAGGAACAGTTATAGTGGTGAGTTGTATCTCCAGACAGAGGAACAGTTATAGTGGTGAGTTGTATCTCCAGACAGAGAACAGTTATAGTGGTGAGTTGTATCTCCAGACAGAGGAACAGTTATAGTGGTGAGTTGTATCTCCAGACAGAGAGGAACAGTTATAGTGGTGAGTTGTATCTCCACAGGAACAGTTATAGTGGTGAGTTGTATCTCCAGACAGGAGAACAGTTATAGTGGAGTGTTGTATCTCCAGACAGAGAACAGTTATAGTGGTGAGTTGTATCTCCAGACAGAAGGAACAGTTATAGTGGTGAGTTGTATCTCCAGAGGAACAGTTATAGTGGTGAGTTGTATCTCCAGACAGAGGAACAGTTATAGTGGTGAGTTGTATCTCCAGACAGGGGAACAGTTATAGTGGTGAGTTGTATCTCCAGACAGAGGAACAGTTATAGTGGTGAGTTGTATCTCCAGACAGAGGAACAGTTATAGTGGTGAGTTGTATCTCCAGACAGAGGAACAGTTATAGTGGTGAGTTGTATCTCCAGACAGAGGAACAGTTATAGTGGTGAGTTGTATCTCCAGACAGAGGAACAGTTATAGTGGTGAGTTGTATCTCCAGACAGAGGAACAGTTATAGTGGTGAGTTGTATCTCCAGACAGAGGAACAGTTATAGTGGTGAGTTGTATCTCCAGACAGGGAACAGTTATAGTGGTGAGTTGTATCTCCAGACAGAGGAACAGTTATAGTGGTGAGTTGTATCTCCAGACAGAGGAACAGTTATAGTGGTGAGTTGTATCTCCAGACAGAGGAACAGTTATAGTGGTGAGTTGTATCTCCAGACAGAGGAACAGTTATAGTGGTGAGTTGTATCTCCAAAGGAACAGTTATAGTGGTGTGAGTTGTATCTCCAGAGGAACAGTTATAGTGGTGAGTTGTATCTCCAGACAGAGGAACAGTATAGTGGTGAGTTGTATCTCCAGACAGAGGAACAGTTATAGTGGTGAGTTGTATCTCCAGACAGAGGAACAGTTATAGTGGTGAGTTGTATCTCCAGACAGAGGAGAACAGTTATAGTGGTGAGTTGTATCTCCAGACAGAGGAACAGACAGTATAGTGGTGAGTTGTATCTCCAGACAGAGGAACAGTTATAGTGGTGAGTTGTATCTCCAGACAGGGGAACAGTTATAGTGGTGAGTTGTATCTCCAGACAGAGGAACAGTTATAGTGGTGAGTTGTATCTCCAGACAGAGGAACAGTTATAGTGGTGAGTTGTATCTCCAGACAGAGGAACATTTATAGTGGTGAGTTGTATCTCCAGAGGAACAGTTATAGTGGTGAGTTGTATCTCCAGACAGAGGAACAGTTATAGTGGTGAGTATCTCCAGACAGAGGAACAGTTATAGTGGTGAGTTGTATCTCCAGACAGAGGAACAGTTATAGTGGTGAGTTGTATCTCCAGACAGGGAACAGTTATAGTGGTGAGTTGTATCTCCAGACAGAGGAACAGTTATAGTGTGTGAGTTGTATCTCCAGACAGAGGAACAGTTATAGTGGTGAGTTGTATCTCCAGACAGAGGAACAGTTATAGTGGTGAGTTGTATCTCCAGACAGAGGAACAGTTATAGTGGTGAGTTGTATCTCCGACAGAGGAACAGTTATAGTGGTGAGTTGTATCTCCAGACAGGAGAACAGTTATAGTGTGAGTTGTATCTCCAGACAGAGGAGGAACAGTTATAGTGGTGAGTTGTATCCAGATGAACAGTTATAGTGGTGAGTTGTATCTCCAGACAGAGGAACAGTTTAGTGGTGAGTTGTATCTCCAGACAGAGAAAAAGTATAGTGGTGAGTTGTATCTCCAGAGGAACAGTTATAGTGGTGAGTTGTATCCAGACAGAGGAACAGTTCTAGTGGTGAGTTTGGTGTATCTCCGACAGAGGAACAGTTATAGTGGTGAGTTGTATCTTCCAGACAGAGGAAACCGTATAGTGGTGAGTTGTAATCTCCAGACAAGAGGGAACAGTTATAGTGGGAGTTGTATCTCCCGACAGAGGAACCGTTATAGTGGTGATTGTTATCTCCAGACAGAGGACCAGTTATAGTGGTGAGTTTTTGTACTTCCAGACAGAGGAACAGTTATATTGGTGAGTTGTATCTCCAGACAGAGGAACATTTATAGTGGTGAAGTTGTATCTCCAAGGACAGTTATAGTTGTGAGTTGTATCCCAGGACGTTATAGTGGTGCAGTTGTATCTCCAAGACAGGGAAGGAACAGTTTTATAGAGTGATGAAGTGTATCTCCAGACAGAGAACAGTTATAGTGGTGAGTTGTATCTCCAGACAGAGGAACAGTTATAGTGATGAGTGTATCTCCAGACAGAGGAACATTTATAGTGGTGAGTTGTATCTCCAGACAGAGACAGTTATAGTGGTGAGTTGTATCTCCAGACAGAGGAACAGTTGTAGTGGTGAGTTGTATCTCCAGACAGAGGAACAGTTATAGTGGTGAGTTGTATCTCCAGACAGAGGAACAGTTATAGTGGTGAGTTGTATCTCAAGTGGTGTTTTTTACATATTGTGTTTGTTTTAAACTGTCACGATCGGCGTAATAACATTTGGACCAAAGCGCAGTGTGATATGGGTTCCACATGTTTATTGAATGAAACGCACGAAAACAATAAAGAACGACAGAAGCGTGATGTAAATGAAGTACTCACAGGCAACTACACATAAACAAGATCCCACAAAACACAGTGGGGGAATGGCTGCCTAAATATGATCCCCAATCAGAGACAACGATAAACAACTGATTGGGAACCATACCAGACCAACATAGAAATAAACAACCTAGATTACCCACGCTAATCTCACCCCGACCTAACCAAAATAGATATTAAAAAGGCTCTCTATGGTCATGACATGAACATGAGCTGGTAAAAAAAGGAGGAGGACCAGTCACTGGTACACAATTGATTGAGAAACGCTGTACTGTACTGCTAAGTCGGTGGTACGTGCAGTGATGTGGTCTAGTGTGGATAAAATGCAGGGCCAAATTCTTGTCCCTGTCTTCCCTGTTTAGCTGCAATCCTCTCTCCGCTTACACAAATCAATTCTAAGCCACTCTCACTGTATCACTAATACTTTATCACAACTGTAAATGATTACTCTGTTTTCCAGCTTCTCTGTTTTCCAGCACAAATTGGTATATAACAAGCAGACATGCACAACATGCACAACCCATTCTCCATCGTAGCACAGCAATGAACTGTGCTGCTAGGTGAATATCATAATTCAGGTTGAACTCGCATTTAACCAGTGGCCCAATTTAAGAGTGTTAGGTATTTTATTTCATAGCTAAACTTTATTTGTCAGAGAAAACCATACGTCTGGAACCTGCTCTCTGGTGTCCTTGCCTGTTTCATATTATTATAAAGCCATGTTTTTAGAAGATGGATATAAACCCTCTGAACATGAGTCTAAACGGTCGCTTTGGGAAACGCAGTGAGCCACTTCAGTGGCGAAAGCCAAAAGGTGATGTTTGTAGTTCAGGGAGAAAACCCATTGGAGTCACAGCGATCACTCTAGCCCATTGCTACCTGTCAGATTGAACAAATTGAATTTGTCTTCCTTCGGTGGCTTGTTGAGGCTCTAAACAGCGTATTAGCGGCCCCACTTATCAAAGCTGTCAAAGCAAATGTGTTTCGCTGCACTCCTTTGAGACACAGATGGGTCTCTAGATGACATTACATCTCCCTTTATTAATGTCATTGTAATTATTTTAGAAAGGGACAAAATGTAGCTCTCACAATCAGTTTGTTTAAGTTAGAGAACACTGTGAATATCTAACCAGAGCTCCCTTTCAAAATAGCTATATTTATCAATAGGACTCACCACATTATGTAAAAAACATATTCAAAAAAATATTGCGCCTACAAAAGTAGTGCACTAAACAGGGAATAGGGTGCCACAGCAGACTGTGTTGAAGCTCCTGCAGCTTTCTGTCCTCTGAAAGCCAGGTCATCCATCTACAGCCTCTCTCAGAGAGGACTGAGGTGAAAACCTGAGGGATGTCATCATCACCTGAGAGAGGCTTCTCTTTTTTTACGCTAGCCTCTCTGCTACGCTACTAGCCTCCCTGTTAGGGACCCTGTGGGAACTGGCTTACATGCAGCTGCTGTGTGGCTCCATTAAACGCTGCTGTTGATGCTGGGAGCTTTGTCTCAGAGTGGAGGCCTGAGGAGGATGAAGGGCTCTCATCACATGGCTAGATGAGCACAGCATTATCACTCAAACAGCATGGGCTGTTTCATCCTGACATGGCGGTCATTCTGAGAGGTGTGTGTGTGATTGAGTGAGTGAGTGAGTGAGTGAGTGAGTGAGTGAGTGAGTGAGTGAGTGAGTGAGTGAGTGAGTGTGTGTGTAGTATGCACATGGCTCTGTTTTTATTGTTGGAGCAGAAAAAGGGAAGTGCAGGTGTCTTTTTCTCCTTGTCTCTCTCTCCCTCTCTCTTTTTTCTTTGGCTCTTTATTACCTATTGTTAGACTCTCTATTTATTTACAAGGAACAAATAGGTCACGGATGGTACTGAAATTGGATGTCTACTGAAAATCTCTGCTTTGGCCTCGACACACCTGCATATTTTTTTCCTGGTTTGTCTTTTCAATGAAAACATGCAAGGTGCCAAAATTAAATAGATACAAATTAAAAGACCAAGAACAATCTGCAGGAAATAGCAACCTTAAACAAGCGTCAGTAGAGTCATTGCCTTTTTCAAAAGGAAAGAATAAGGGAATAAAAAGAGTTATAAGCACATGGAGATGTGAGCAAGGTCATGTAGCTGACAGATCAGAGTGGTAGGGGTTCGTAGGGGTTCTATAAAATGAAGGGTAATTTGTACTGTAATGTTATAAAATCATAAATTAGATGTTTGGAGAAGGAAATGTGATCATGGCCCAATTCTGTTATCTCTTCTTGTAGTCACTGTACTGTTGACTTATTCGTTCACTTAATTATACAGGTTGCTTTTCATTGTGTAAAAATAAATGCGTGAACTGTCAGATGCTAGCTGTCTGGAAGTCAAATGAAAATAGAAAAAAATCCCAGAAGCTAACTGAAAAGAAACCATTTTTTGATTGCAGTTGCACAGTATATGATCTGGAAATCTCTAGCCCAAATCCAGCAGCACTTACTTTGGGAAACTGTTTGAAGGGTATTAACACTTTCTGTCCCAGCTTCATGTTCTTGTTGATGACCACGTCGATAAACTTCTCCTCTTCTTTTTCTTCTTTTTCTTCATCTTTTTGTAATTTTTCGATTTCTACAGGGAGAAAAAAAAAGCAAGACGAGGCAATGACTACAAATGATTAAGACAAACATTCAAAAAGTGATCAAAGGATCAAAAGATGTTTGTTCCTTTATTTAAAGGAGTTTGTTGAACTGAAATAATAGCCTTTAAGTGTGCCAGTTTGACAGTTGGTTTGTTGTCACTCAGGCTCACACCTTTTTGCTTGCTCAGTCAACTGTGAAATAGGCTCTTCTGGCAATGGTATTAATGAACTGGATATGGTTCAAATCATATCATAGTCATTCATCGTGCTCATTGGATGAAGCTCTCTGTCTGGTTTGTAATATTTTGCAATTTAATAGTAGGTAGATCAAATTTGAGTTTCCCAGACATTTGAATAGCTTTCATGTTTTACCTCATGAAAATTGATAATGAGGGAGTCTGCATGTAGAGAGATGAGTATATCTCCAGGGTATGGAAAATATTGGCTGTCACGGTTCCTCCCGTTTAGAGGGGTAGTCTTTGATGTATTTGAAGATATAACCTTGAAGGTTCAATGAGATGGATAACATCTGTGTTCAGGAGCCAATAAAATTATAATGTAGCGGGGGCTAGGGAGGCCATGAAGGGCCAGGTGGGGTGGGGAACAGAACCTTCAGGCTAGCATTGGTCAGTGGACAATGTAACTGGGGTAATGGAGGGAGGACTTCAACAGAAACGCACTCATTCTCAACAGACATATACTGCCTAAGCATGATATCTGAGTGACTAAAAACGTGTAACTTCTGGATCTGTCGCATACAGGCTAATAAAGGGAAGAAATGGAAAGCTGTGTTCAGTTCAGAGTGGCAAACCAAGCTGTCTCCAGATTTGACTTTCTAATTGTTGCATATTATTATCATCGCATCTTAAAATCTTGCTTCTCAACTTACATAGGCTGTGAGTTCGTTGGCGGTTTTGGTAAAGCAATCAAATAAATAAGAAAAGGAGACTGTGTCCTGGCTCTATGAAGCTGGACAGCATTAGATTACAAGAATAAAATGAAAGACAAAGAAAATTAGTCTTAACTAGGATAACAGATGTATGAGTAAACTGGGATCTCTTCTAAGCCTCAACTCATCCCAGGAGGGAGCAGATTCCTCTCGTTCTGAGGAGAGCCCAGATTAATATTAATGTGACCTCACAACATGGCTTACAGAGAGTCTATCTTAGTTCCTCAATGCTCTGGTTGTCCTCAAGGCAATATTCAGTATCCCGTGGATGAGTCAACGTCTCATTATTGGTATCAACAGATTTGTAATATGTCAATGAAAACCCCCAAGGTTCATGGCTATAAGGAAAATATCCACACAGTTTAGGTCATCTATAATACCCAGCTGTCTCCTTTAACCAAACAACCTAAACTGCAGTTTTCTGTTCTATTTCCACAGTGGTTCTGTGAATACGTATCAAGAACACAGTTTTCACTGAGTGCCCTCTTCTCCTCTGAACCGGTGGTGACTGTAGCGGTGGATGGAGTTCAACTGGCACTGCCGAGACCCTTGATTCCAAGAAAAAGGTATCATTTGATGGGGTTGTGCTTCTTCTTCCTCCATCAAAGAGGATAGATATGTCATTAAAATTGCATTTACAGCTTCGGTGACGGCTAGGCTCTACACAGTACGGGGCCTGGCCCAGCTGTCTACTCCTCTATTAGACATTGAATCACTTAAGAGAAGCAGCACACTGATTTAGACTACATCCATCCTTCCATTTAAAATGCATTAAGCTGGAGGAGATTTGTAGGATTATGCTTGACTTCTACATCAGGCTGTGAGTGGTGAGGAGTTGAGATGACGGGGTGGAGAGGGGGGTGCGGGGAGGCAATCAGGTTACTACATCCTCTAATGTCACGTTGTAGAGAGGGTCAATATTACGATGTGATATTGAGAAAATCAAGCAGCAGAGGTCTAATGGCAGTCACATCAAATATTGATCATGCAAACTATGTAGGGAATGCATAGGTTGCATTGGTGGCTAAACTGTGACATTTTCACCAAACTCCTTGAGACTAGTTGATAGATGCATAAGGTTGAAGGTATTACTTTTCTTCCAAACAGGAGGCAACATGCTTCTGGGCAATACTGGTCACACACCATGAGTTCGGCGACTAATGCTTGAACATTCTTCATCTAAATGTGTTCTGAACTGCTCCTTATTCTGTCTTCGTGTTGTTTATGTTATGTTTTTCCAAAATAAAGAAATTAGGTCTTTGTAGAAACTTACTCAGGCAGAAAATGTCCACGTTTATGATGGTAAAGCATGTCAGAGCAAATCGTATGCAATGTTTCTGTGATTTAGCATGGACAAAACATTTTGGACTCCTACATTGGACTCCTACATAAGGTAGACAAAGTAACTCCACATTCTAACTCAATTGGCTGGAACAGACTGGTGCTTTAGAGTTAACGAAACAAAATAATTGTTCACATTCACATCTTAATCGTTTTCCCAAATATATCCTATTTCTGTCTCAACTTAATACTGAAATACCTCCCAGTCAAACAAAGATTATATAAAATATTGTCATGAAACAACATTACAGTATGTGTATATTATAGTAAGAAGAAACAACATTACAGTATGTGTATGTTATAGTAAGAAGAAACAACATTACAGTATGTGTATATTATAGTAAGAAGAAACAACATTACAGTATGTGTATATTATAGTAAGAAGAAACAACATTACAGTGTGTGTATATTATAGTAAGAAGAAAAAACATTACAGTATGTGTATATTATAGTAAGAAAGAAACAACATTAGTAAGAAACACACAATATAACTGGTCTGTAGGTTTGAGCAGCATGATCTTCCAGGTTACAGATCAATACCATAGCTACCTGCTGTCATTTCAATGTATCACAGTCCTGTGTTAGCCCAGTATTTGATGTAGACGCTATTTTCCCCTAAAATTGCCCCCTGCTCGTGACTCTCTGTAGATTTCCATGACAACTGACAGACTGTGATGAAAAGCGCCATATTCTGGGTTTCAGTCTGTTAAGTGGTTACCTGCAGCCTTCAGGCGACATACTGTGGCCAAGAGAACCGCATATTAACACAGAGGGAATTCAACTAATTTCTCTTTGTCCTTTCAGACAGACAGGACTCTTAGGGCTACAGCACAGGGGGGGGAAACTGACATTAAATTGACATTTCAAATAAAAGAGTTCAAATGAACTGTTGTTGTTTTTTTTGTTGTTTTATTTATTTATTAAAAGTGATGTTTTAGTTCTGCAATGGAGAAAATTATTCTTACATTTGGCTGTTAAGTGAAATTAAGGACCAAATGACAAGAAATGCTAGAACAGGAACTTCATGTCATTATTCTGTAATGTTCTGAAGCAAAGCCTTAATGAACTGTGTAACACTAGAACAAGCCTGGTCAGTTTCCTCACAACAGGAGACCAGGCTCTCCTCGCCTCAGTTCATTAAATCAATCTCAGACAGAAATCCCACTAAAATACATTTACATTTACATTGTCAACACCTCCTTCTCCGTTTGTCAGAGGACCCTTGCATGCCTTTGTTCCCTTGCATGCCACAGCATGCCTTTGTTCTATTCCTAATACGACCACAAATTCAGTGTGAGTCAGGATATCAGGCTGTGACCCTAGAAAGAGAAAGAGCTCAGCTCAGACCCTCCAACTACGCAGGGTTGTCTCAGCTCAAAACTTAGACCATCACACAGGGCTGTCTCAGCTTAATACTCTGACCATCACACAGGGCTGTCTCAGCTCAATACTCAGACCATCACACAGGGCTGTCTCAGCTCAATACTCAGACCATCACACAGGGCTGTCTCAGCTCAATACTCAGACCATCACACAGGGCTGTCTCAGCTCAATACTCAGACCATCACACAGGGCTGTCTCAGCTCAATACTCAGACCATCACACAGGGCTGTCTCAGCTCAATACTCAGACCATCACACAGGGCTATCTCAGCTCAATACTCAGACCAACACACAGGGCTGTCTCAGCTCAATACTCAGACCATCACACAGGGCTGTCTCAGCTCAATACTCAGACCATCACACAGGGCTATCTCAGCTCAATACTCAGACCATCACACAGGGCTGTCTCAGCTCAACACTCATGCCACCCGCCAACGCTGTCCTGAAATCTCCATTTCACTCTGGCTCCTTGACAAGGTCAGACTGGCGGCAGGAATTCATCTCAGCCCCTAATCTGGAGATTAAATTCTCCTTGCCCTGCCCAGCTCTGGGCCCTCCCTTTCTTTCTCTCCCTCTCGGTTTCTCTCCTTTTCTCACTGCTGCCCTTGCCCTCTCTCTCCCTATCTCCCATGCCCTCCCAGACCCTCTCTCTCTCCCTGCAGCCCCTGCCCCCTACCTCGTTCCCTCTATCCCTCACTCCCTGTCTCTCCCTCGCTCTCCCCTGGCCCCTGGCAGCCGGGTACTCTGCTGTGAGGTAAGTAACGTGCCCAGACCTGCTTACAGCCAGCAGTTAATGTCTAGGATTAAGGCTGAGAGCTCTCCCTCCCTGCAGCACCTGGCAGTCCAGCTATGGTAAGAATGAGACTGAGAGACCCTCCACCACTGCAGTGGGCCCCTTTCAATTTAGCAGCCGGACCGTTGGCATTAGGAATACACCCAGCTAACCTGGGCCTCTGTTCTCCGTTCAGATCTTCTCTCTGATTTCAACCCCCTAATCATTCTCATAGATAGGAGAGAGTATATAGGGATACAGTTATCTTTGGCCTGCCCCACCCTGCCTTACCAATAGTATGGGAAATATATTGGGGAAACACATCTGCATAACAAAAGAAAATGCAGAATTATAATTAATTATTTGACTATGAACTTGGGGGTATAACAGGAGGTATAACGGTTCGATCGATTCTCTGTTTAAATTTTTTTTTTTTTTTTACATTTCATAATGTTAGTGATTTTTACAGCTATAAAGCATTTAGATGCTTCCTTGTCATGGCAACAAGAAGATAAATTATGTTTTCTTTCTTATCTAACTGGATGAGTTACATTTAAAAAAAAATGTATTTCCTTACAACAGTCTGGGGAGCCAGAGATATTCAAATTCAGAAGAGTCAGAAACATGAAAGGATTTGCATTTGGCTTATGAGTTCCTATTTCTCATCCTCAATCAAACCCAAAGCTCAGATACTCATCTCTGTCTCCTCAGCTCATACTGATGTCCTTTATAAAAACAGAGGGCATTATACTCAGTTTAGACATACAGTGCATTCAGAAAGTATTTACACCCCTTGACTTTTTCCACATGTTGATGTATTATAGTGTGAATTTAAAATGGATCAAATTGAGATTTTTTTTGTCACACAATACCCCATTATGTCAAAGTCTTGGGTCAATAAGTATTCAAACTCTTTGTTATGGCAAGTCTAAATAAGTTCAGGAGTAAAAATGTGCTTAACAAGTAATCAAATAAGTTGCATGGACTCAATCCAATAATAGTGTTTAACATGATTTCTGAATGACTACCTCGTCTCTGTACCCCACACATACAAGTATATGTAAGTTCCCACGGTTGAGCAGTGACTTTCAAACACAGATTCAACCACAAAGACCCGGGAGGTTTCCCAATGCCTCACAAAGAAGTGCACCTATTGGTATTATATGGGTATAATATATGGGTATTTTTTATTTTTTATAAACAGACACTGAATATCCATTTGAGCATGGTGAAGTTATTGATTGCACTTTGGATGGTGTATCAATACACCCAGTCACTACAAAGACACAGGCATCTTTTCTAACTCAGTTGCCGGAGAGAAAAGAAACCATTCAGGGATTTCACAATGAGGCCAATTGGGACTTTATAACAGTTACAGAGTTGAATGGCTTAGGAAAAAACTGAGGATGGATCAACATTTTATTTACTCCCCAATACAAACCTAACTGACAGAGAAAAGAAGGAACCCCGTACAGAATACAAATATTTCAAAACATGCATCATGTTTGCAACAAGGCAGTAAAGAAATCCTGCAAAAAATGTAGAAAAGCAATTAACTTTTCGGCCAGAATACCAGGGTTATGTTTGGGGCAAATCCAATTCAACACATTATTGAGTAACACTCTCCATATTTTCAAGCATAGTGGTGGCTGCATCATGTTATGGGTATGCTTTTAAAAGTTAACGACTGGGGAGGTTGTCAGGATAAAAAAAAAATGGAATGGATCTAAGCACAGGCAAAATCCTAGAGGAGAACCTGGTTCAGTTTGCTTTCCATCAGACACTGGGAGATGAATTCCCCTTTCATCAAGACAATAACCTAAAACACGAGGACAAATCTACACTGGAGTTGCTTACCAAGAAGACAGTGGATGTTCCCGAGGGGCCAGTTTTGACTTAAATCTACTTGAAAATCTATGGCAAGACCTGAAAATGGTTGTCTAGCAATGATCAACAACCAGTTTAACAGAGCTTGAAGAATTTAGAAAATAATAATGGGCAAATGTTGAACAAAGTGGTTTCTACAAAGTATTGACTCAGAGGGGTGAATACTATTTCTGAATAGAATTTTCAAAAAAATGTGACATTTTTTAAAACATGCTTTCAATTTGTCACTATGGTGTATTTTGTGTAGATTGGTGATAAAAAAATATATTGAATTAATTTTGAATTCAGGCTGTAACAACAAAATGTGCAATAAGTAAAGGGGTATGAACACTTTCTGAAGGTGCTGTATCATGATGTTCTGACAAGTCAGGTCTCCAACCAGTTCATATACAGCACCAGTCAAAGGTTTGGACACACCTACTCATTCAAGGGTTTTTCTTTATTTTCACTATTTTCTACATTGTAGAAGAATAGTGAAGACATCAAAAATATGAAATAACACTTGAAATCATATAGTAACCAAAAAGGTGTTAAACAAATTAAAATATATTTTACATTTTAGATTCTTCAAAGTAGCCACCCTTTGCCTTGATGACAGCTTTGCACACTCTTGGAATTCACTCAACCAGCTTCATGGGTAGTCACCTGGAATGCATTTCAATTAACAGGTGTGGCTTGTTAAAAGTTATTTTGTGGAATTCCTTTCCTTCTTAATGAGCCAATCAGTTGTGTTGTGACAAGGTAGGGTTGGTTTAAAAGACCAAGTTCATGTTATGGTTATTTGTTTGGGTTGTTTAAACTACAGAAGAATCAAATTCCTTTGCTGCATCCCCTGGAAGCAGATAAAAGAAGGAATCCAATAACTGCCACTAATATATAGCTTAGAGTTAACATGATTCCCAAATGGCACCTTATTCCCTACATAATGCACTACTTTTGACCAGGGCCCATAGGGAATAGGGTGCCATATAGGGTGGGACCCATGCAGTACTAACTCTGAACAATATCCCTTGACTGGTAGACTAATGCTGAACTCCGAACGCTGTCATGGAAAAACCTTGTCTGATTAAACCGTGTTCTTCAGAAGGACAGTGGGTTTCTCAGCCTGCTAGATTGACAGCATTTTAATACCCATGAACATTACGTTACATGTGGCCCCAGCCAGTGTGACAGTCTTCTACTGTCACAACCAATCTGGGTTAAAAGTCTAAGTAGTTCCAATTACCTCTGACCTGCATGTCAATGCAGACTCAAATATCTCTCCTATCTCCTCAATCCACTTAAGACGAAAATAATAACAATAGTTCAAGGCCCTAATAGAAAACAAACAAACCACGAAATACAAACACACACACACAAACACACGCTCACACACGCACACACACACACACACACGCTCACACACGCTCACACACGCACACATACACACACACACGCACACACACAGACGCTCACACACGCACACACACACACACGCTCACACACGCACAAGTTATATCCCCAGACACTTTGCTATAAGACTGCCTCGGTTGCATATTCAACAACAAACCATTATGCAAGATGTTTTGTTAACTAAAATACCTGACACACATTTTAGAAAACCACTTTCAGGGTATATTCTACAGTATGTGTCATTTATGTCTTATCTGTAGCCCGTTATTAATATTTCTAATAATGATATATAGTATTTTTTTTTTTACTCAAAATGTAATACATTTCAACTCGATCTCTGACATGATATTGGTGTCTTCTCTTTTTAAGCCCATAACCATGTGTCAGGTGTATAAAGCAGATTTCAATGTAGATTTGTTTAAGTCTACGTAGAAACACTTCGTGTGACCCTGATTTAGCCCACTGCAGTAAACGGTTAAGTGAAATACCAGGAGAGACTTCACAGATACTAAGAAACCCTATGCAATTGTAAACATGCCAGTAAACTGCATCACCTACACTACATTTAACTCAAACTTAAACAGTTAATTCCCACTGACACTGCAGCAGTCAGACTGCAGCGCACAGGCTCGTTCCTCAAACGTGTTATATAGGTTAATGGGATTCTCTATGCATAATTCACAAATATTCTGTTCATAAAATATTCTGTTTTCCCACAAAACAATAGATTAGCAGAAAACGAAGCTGCTCTGGAGAAACGTCTACCCAGCGAGATAAAGCTCCCATGTAGAGAACATCTGGGGTTCAGGTAGCTAGTTAGGTATACCTTGCTGTATTAAAGGCATGAAGGCCAGGCCTCCTGTGGAGTTGAAGAATACAGGGATGCAGTAGCAGAAGGCTGGAATGATGGTCTCCCACTCCAATGAGATGCTAACCCCCCCACCACCATAACACACACACACGCATACACACACACACACTCCAAATAGATGCTATTGAAGCTTCACCCTATACCTGCCCTCTCTGTCCCCTCACACATGTCCTGCCCCTTCCCCCCTCTGCACCCACGCATGTCCTGCCCATTTGATGTCTGCATCAGCACATTTGTTTCTCCCGCCGTCCAATCCTAGACACACTAGACTACCTGCACTTTGAAGGTGAAAAACATTAAAAATGTTGTTTAGGAGGTTGTGGAGCAGTAAGATGCGAGTTGGCGTGAGCCGTCCTGGGGAAGGGACCAGGAGTCTTTCTCCTGTCAGATTCACTCTAAAATGAACCACTATCTGTGTGGCTATCCAGAACAAGAACCCAGAAGCCTGCCCATGGTTCCTTATGGCAACACTGTAAACACTGATGCTGGTCCACCATAGGAAAATAAACATATAACAGACACTAAACTACAGCAGTGGATTGTGAACAGATTCTGAGGAAAAAACACACTTTGCATGTTGATATGTTACAGTGAGTGAGAAAACTTATTCTGTACTGTACCAACATCTGTATTATACTGTACCAACATCTGTATTGTACTGTATCAACATCTGTATTGTACTGTATCAACATCTGTATTGTACTGTACCAACCTCTGTATTATACTGTATCAACATCTGTATTGTACTGTACCAACATTTGTATTGTACTGTATCAACATCTGTATTGTACTGTATCAACATCTGTATTGTACTGTACCAACCTCTGTATTATACTGTATCAACATCTGTATTGTACTGTATCAACATCTGTATTATACTGTACCAACCTCTGTATTGTACTGTACCTACTTCTGTATTATACTGTATCAACATCTGTATTGTACTGTACCAACATCTGTATTATACTGTACCAACCTCTGTATTGTACTGTACCAACCTCTGTATTTTACTGTACCAACCTCTGTATTGTACTGTACCAACCTCTGTATTGTACTGTACCAAGCTCTGTATTATACTGTATCAACATCTGTATTGTACTGTATCAACATCTGTATTATACTGTACCAACCTCTGTATTGTACTGTACCAACCTCTGTATTATACTGTATCAACATCTGTATTGTACTGTACCAACATCTGTATTGTACTGTATCAACATCTGTATTGTACTGTATCAACATCTGTATTGTACTGTACCAGCCTCTGTATTATACTGTATCAACATCTGTATTGTACTGTATCAACATCTGTATTATACTGTACCAACCTCTGTATTGTACTGTACCAACCTCTGTATTATACTGTACCAACCTCTGTATTGTACTGTACCAACCTCTGTATTGTACTGTACCAACATCTGTATTGTACTGTATCAACATCTGTATTATACTGTACCATCTGTGTGTGTCTTTTTTTCCAACTATAATTCACGGGTCCAACAGCACGCCTACTTGGCATGATAAGCCTTTCTCTGAGAGTGCTTTCTAAAAGGAACAGCACAGCAACACTACTTGAACTCTTAATATATAATTAGCATGAGCTGATGTTTATCGGTTCAACGTCTCTTAGCCTAATGAAGCTTCCCATCAAACCATCATTAGGCTCTGAAAAGCGAGGGAATGTGAAAAGAAGAGAAGGAACTGTGACTTGGCTTAATAGTGGTCATTATCTGGAATTCAGCTCAGGTTACATGATCAAAATGCACTGAATCATCATAACTCATAACCACCTGAGAGCCTTCCTTTTTCATTTCAATTACTCATCTGGTGTCAATTAGAACTGCAGACGAGGCTGAGGCTACAAGGGAGATACTGCTGCGAAGCATGGAAGTGCTTTTAAAGAGGAAATCTAGGATTTAGAGCCACACAGTTGAACAAATCTTCTGAGGCATTTTAATACATGATCTTTTTCAAGAATCAATGGATATACACTTAGTATACAAAACATTAGGAACACCTGCTCTTTCCATGAGATAGACTGACCAGGTGAATCCAGGTGAAACCTATAATCCCTCATTGATTTCACTTGTTAAATCCACCTCAATCAGTGTAGATGAAGTGGAGGAGACAAATTAAAGAAGGATTTTGAAGCCGTGAGACAATTGCGACACAGATTGTGTGTGTGTGCCATTCAGAGGGTAAATGGGTAAAACAAAATATTTAAGTGTCTTTGAACGGTGTATGCTAGTAAGTGCCAGGAGCATTGGTTTGTGTCAAGAACTGCAGCTCTGCTGTTTTTTTTAACGTTCAACTGTTTCCCGTGTGTGTCAAGAATGGTCCACCACCAAAAGGACATCAGTCGAAGAGCCTTTTAAAATGTCACTTCTTTGTTGTACAAAAAATATATATGAGCTTTCATGGGAAATTCCGAAATTATGGCATACTGTATTGATTCTGTATACTATGAAGTATTTTCCCTGACATTGATAAATAATTAATCACTTCTAATAGAATGAAACTCAACAATGCATGTCATGTCCTTGGAAAGCCACGGTCTTCGGGTTATCCTGTATTTAGCGCCTCCTGAGCTGCTGAATCTATTGGATTACAGACAGAGTGCCTCTTCATGACACTAAGCATCAAACAACCCCAGAACATAATAAATCAATATCCTAATTGAAATGAAACCCCTTGATGTTCTCTTGTAGATGATGCTCCACTCATTTATGCTGAGAGACAGAGTCTGTGTTTGGTATCAATGGCATGGGGGCAGGGGGGTAGTGGGATGACATGCCAAATCAAATCTACTAATATGGACTTTGTTGTTTTATTACCGTGGTAACAGATTATTTGACAGCTCTGTATGTGGGATCTGAATATAATCCAGGTGTAAATCCATTGAGAACACGGTGGCCGATTCTAGCCTGCTGTGGTCTACACCATGTATCACAGTGATTCTACATCGTATTATGGTCTAGCCTTCGACTATTTTCACAATATCATGAAACCGGCCCGAACTGGATTGTTCTGGGTCGGATATTTTCTTTTCACACTGCTCTTTCCAGCATTTTTCCAGCAACTATCGTGAATGCGTAGGCTAGATATTGTATCATGTGTGTGTGTGTGGACAGAACAATATCAAAATTCTGCAAAATATTGCGTGTTTGTTATTCTGATTATGCATAAATGCATAAAGATGTAAACCTCGCTGTCATAGTAAATCATTACATTGCCCAGTGACTCCTGCCTTAGAGTTCAATATAAAATCACCTCATGGCTATCAGCCTCTACCATGAAGACAACATCACTACAACATGCTCAGACTCATCATTAGCATTCCATGTTAACGGAAGCAGAATTATAGTGGATGGATGGGCTGTTCTTAAATGGAAAACGTTAATTAGAATTCATAAACATTTACCAAATAATCCCCATAACTAGTAACATCCTATTAGTCATTACCTTAGTTAATTT
Source organism: Oncorhynchus kisutch (assembly GCF_002021735.2). Taxonomy (NCBI): domain Eukaryota; kingdom Metazoa; phylum Chordata; class Actinopteri; order Salmoniformes; family Salmonidae; genus Oncorhynchus; species Oncorhynchus kisutch. The sequence continues at coordinate 61,846,218 of NC_034187.2, read as the reverse complement.
TAAGGTTTTATTTACCTCAATAACATCAGAAGATAGTTACTTGCTCAAGCAGAAAGAAGAATAACCTCCATCTGAAGCCATAAGGGAACAGGGTTGCTAGCATGTACACTACGCTGAGACACAGAACAAGACATAAGAGCTAAAAGGAAATGTCTTGATTAACCACCAGGTCAGATATTCTGAGATGAAGCCAGAGTGCTAAAAGGATTCCAGGTTCACGTCCCAAATGGCACCCTATTCCCTACATGGTGCACTTCTTTTGACCAGGCCTATGGGTCAAAAAGTAGTGCACTATATAAGGAATAGGGTGCTGTTTGGAAAGAAGCCTAGGCTTCTACCTTGGGGAATAGAATAACTCCTGTCTTAGTCCTGAGAATATAGACAATAGGTAATAGACCAGAATGAGTTTTGTCATTTTGTGAGGGACCTAACGAGTCTCTGCTGGGCAGGAAAATAGCAGGAAAACCTGCCTTGACAAACTGTAAATGTTACGGACCAAAATGCAGCGAGGTTATTTATAAACATCTTTAATAAAAATGAAAATACGAACAATATACAAAAACAATAAACGTGAAAAAAAACGAAACAGCCCTATCTGGTGCAACAAACACAGAGACAACCACCCACGAAACACTCATAGAATATGGCTGCCTAAATATGGTTCCCAATCAGAGACAACTATAAACACCTGCCTCTGATTGAGAACCACTCTAGGCAACCATAGACTTACCTAGACTACGTCACTAAACCAAAATCCCATAACCTACAAAAAAACCCTAGACAAAACACACCACATAAATACCCATGTCACACCCTGACCTGACCAAAATAATAAAGAAAACACAAAATACTAAGACCAGGGCGTGACAGTAAAGGAAGCCTTGTATTAAGGATCACAGGTGTACTAAGCTTTTTATCTAAGAACAGCTATGTTTCAAATTAATCTTAAAGGAGAAGTTATTTTTACAATTAAATCTCTACATTTGATGTTAACTGCATGTTATAGAAGGGTCCAGCCACCTTTTTTGTGATTTCACATGTTTTTAAGAAACTTACTCCAAACAACAAATCACTTCCTCATCCTCATTGTGTAGTATGGGAGCCTGAAAAACATGAACAAAGGTTCCAAACACCCAAGTATGTCATTTAATGGCAAAGCTCTCAGTACAGTGATGCAGATGTTGTACACATTGTTTAGATGTTGTTTAGATGTTGTACACATGAAATTGTGTCATTCCGAACATGAACCGCCATGTTATATTCCATTTTGAGCAACTCGAGCTGTTCCACTCTCCGTGTAACCTGCCGCTACAGGTAACTGTCAAAATAAAAGAAACACCAACGAGCCACCGGAACAGCTTCAATGCACCTTGGCATACATTCTACAAGTGTCTGGAGCTTTCTGTTTGGAAGCATCCTTTGCTTTCAATATACATTGTATCACCCATTTACTCAAGTGTTTCCTTTATTTTGTCAGTTACCTGTGAAATTGACAGAGATGTATTCTCTCAAGTAGCAACAAAATGGTATGTAACGTTGCGGATTAAGTTCGGAATGACACAGTTTCACGTGTACAACATCTAAAGATCTGCATCACTGTACTGAGAGCTTCGCCATTTCTAAAAGGAGGTTTTTGGGTGTTTTTGGAGGTGTTTATGGATGTGTTTTTTCGGGGCCCCCATACAACACAACGATGGTGAGGAAGTGATTTGCGATCAACGGTAAGTTTCTCAAAAATGTGAAATCATACAACATACCATAAACATACATTTTTTGATTTGGTTGTAAAAAATAAATCAATTATACTTAGGGCAGGGATGGGCAACTGACGGCCCTTATGAAGACCCTCGGAACAATTTCCAGGTAAAGAAAAATACATATATATACAGTATATATATATATATTTATATTTTTTCTTATGGACCTTCAATTATGCAGACATTTTTTTGTACCCTTCCCCAGACCATGCCTCCACACAAGCCTGTCTCGGAGCTCTACGGACAATTCCTTTGACCTCATGGTTTGGTTTTTGCTATGACATGCAAAGTCAACTGTGGGACCTTATATAGACAGGTGTGTGCCTTTCCAAATCATGTCCAATTAAAAGAATAAATACTTATGTAAATTAGTTTTTTTTATACCTGTTTTCGCCCAGCATCGTCTGGGTTAGAGGAGGGTTTGGCTTTACGGGATTTCCTTGTCCCATCTAGCAACTCCTTGTGGAGGGCCGGGCGCTTGCAAGCTGACCTTGGTCACCAGCTGGACAGTGTTTGGTCGCCAGCTGGACGGTAACCCAGTCGCACATTGGTGGGTTAAGCGAGCAGTGTGTCAAGAAACAGTGCGGCTTGGCAGGGTCGTGTTTTGGAGGATGCACGGCTCTCTCCCGAGTCCGTACGGGAGTTGCAGTGATGAGACAAGACAGTAACTACCAACGATATCACGACAAAGGGGTAAAAAGTACCAATTTTAATTCATAACTTCACCATGATCAAAACAATATATATATATATATATATTTTACCCATCTACCAATAGGTGCCCTTCTTTACAAGGCATTGCAAAACATTCCCAGTCATTGTGGTTGCATCATACCTTACAGATAATTGTATGTGTGGGGTACAGAGATGAGGTAGTCATTCAAAAATCATGTTAAACACTATTATTGCACACAGAGTGAGTCCATGTAACTTATTATGTGACTTGTTAAGCATATTTTTTACTCCTGACCTTATTTAGGCTTCCCATAACAAAGGGGTTGAATATTTATTGACTCACAACAGTTCGGCTTTTATTTGAATTCATTTGTAAACATTTGTAAAAAACATAATTCCACTTTGACATTATGGGGTATTGTGTGTAGGCCAGGGACACAAAATCTCAATTTAATCCATTTTAAATTCAGGTTGTGACACAGAAAAAAAAATGGTGTGAATTTTTTCTGAAGGAACTGTATGTCAGATATTGATAGTCAGTCAATTAGCTCATGTCAGCAAAAAAAAATGAATTTCTAAGTTAGTTTAGCAGTCAGCTATCTAAACTTGTTATCATGGTCGAATTACTGGTGGAGGGCACCTGTCACATATTCTTTGTTTTCTTTATTGTTTTGATTAGGTCAGGGTGTGACATGGGTGATGTATGTTTTTTTGTACTGTCTAGGGGTTTTGTAGGTTTATGGGGTTGTTTATCATCTAGGTGTTTATATATGGCTATGGTTGCCTAGATTGGTTCTCAATTAGAGGCAGGTGTTTATCATTGTCTCTGATTGGGAACCATATTTAGGCAGCCATCCTCTTTGGGTATTTCGTGGGTTATTGTCTATGTTATGTTGCATGTTAGCACAGTGTTCATTAGCAGTCACGTTCGTTTTGTTATTTTGTATAGTTTGTTTAAGTGTTTTTCCGTCATTAAAAAGATGCATTCACACCACACTGCGCTTTGGTCTCCTTCATATGACAAACGTGACAGAATAACCCACCTTAAAAGGACCAAGCAGCGTGATTGGGAGGAACAGCGCTTAATGGAGAAAAGAAGGATGAATGGGTAACAACCTGGGAGCAGATTTAGAGTTGGTCGATAGATCCAGGGAGAGTGCTAGAGCCTGCATGGGATTCTTTGGAACAGTGCGAGGAGGGATACAGGAGAATGGAGGAAAGGTGAAGATATAAGGGTACACGGCTAGCACGGAAGCCCGAGAGGCAGCCCCAATAATTATTTTGGGGGGGATGCACACGAGGAGATTGGCTAAGTCAGGTAGAAGACCTGAGCCAACTTACCGCGAGCGTGCTTACCGTGCTTACCGTGAGCGTGTAACTGGCATGTAACTGGTCAGGCACCGTGTTATGCAGAGATGCGCACAGTGTCTCCAGTGCGCATTTCTAGTCCGGTGCGCTATACTCCAGCTCCTCGCATTGGCCGGGCTAGAATGAGCATCCAGCCAGGACGGGTTGTGTCAGCTTTACACTCCAGACCTCCAGTATGCCTCCACAGCCCAGTACGTCCTGTGCCTGCTCCCCACACTCGCCCTGAGGTGCGTGTCTCCAGCCCGGTACCACCAGTGCCGGCACCACGCACCAGGCCACCAGTGCGCCTCCAGGGTCCAGTACTCCCTGTTCCTCCTCCCCGCACTCGCCCTGAGGTGCGTGTCTCCAGCCCGGTACCACCAGTGCCGGCACCACGCACCAGGCCACCAGTGCGCCTCCAGGGTCCAGTACTCCCTGTTCCTCCTCCCCGCACTCGCCCTGAGGTGCGTGTCTCCAGCCCGGTACCACCAGTGCCGGCACCACGCACCAGGCCTACAGTGCGCCTCGCCAGTCCATAGCGTCCGACTACAGTACCCAGTCCAGAGCGTCCGGCAACAGTACCCAGTCCAGAGCGTCTGGCTACAGTACCCAGTCCAGAGCGTCCGGCTACAATACCCAGTCCAGAGCGTCCGGCAACAGTACCCAGTCCAGAGCGTCCGGCAACAGTACCCAGTCCAGAGCGTCCGGCAACGGTCCACAGACCGGAACCTCCTCCGACAGGCCGCAGACCGGAACCTCCTACGACGGGCCGCAGACCGGAACCTCCTACGACGGGTCGCAGACCGGAACCTCCTACGATGGGCCGCAGACCGGAACCTCCTACGACGGGTCGCAGACCGGAACCTCCTACGACGGGTCGCAGACCGGAACCTCCTACGTCGGGTCGCAGTCCCGGAATCTCCTACGACAGGTCGCAGACCGGAACCTACCACGACGGGTCGCATTCCGGAGTCTACCATGACGGGTCGCATTCCGGAGTCTACCATGACGGGTCGCAGTCCGGAACCTACCACGACGGGTCACAGTCCGGATCCGCCAGAGTCTCCCTCCAGTCCGGATCCGCCAGAGTCTTCCCTCCAGTCCGGATCCGCCAGAGTCTTCCCTCCAGTCCGGATCCGCCAGAGTCTTCCCTCAAGGCCGAATCCGCCAGAGTCTTCCCTCCAGTCCGGATCCGCCAGAGACTTCCCTCCAGTCCTGAGCCGCCAGAGTCTTCCCTCTGTCCTGAGCCGCCAGAGTCTTCCCTCTGTCCTGAGCCGCCAGAGTCTTCCCTCTGTCCTGAGCCGCCAGAGTCTTCCTCCAGTCCTGAGCCGCCAGAGTCTTCCTCCTGTCCTGAGCCGCCAGAGTCTCCCTCCCGTCCTGAGCCGCCAGAGTCTCCCTCCCGTCCTGAGCCGCCAGAGTCTCCCTCCCGTCCTGAGCCGCCAGAGTCTCCCTCCCGTCCTGAGCCGCCAGAGTCTCCCTCCCGTCCTGAGCCGCCAGAGTCTCCCTCTCGTCCTGAGCCGCCAGAGTCTCCCTCCCGTCCTGAGCCGCCAGAGTCTCCCTCCCGTCCTGAGCCGCCAGAGTCTCCCTCCCGTCCTGAGCCGCCAGAGTCGTCAGCCAGCCAGCAGCCGCCAGAGCAGTCAGCCAACCAGGAGCTGCCGATGCCGCCTGTCACGCCGGCGATGCTAGATTCTCCCTCCCGTCCTGAGCCGCCAGAGTCTCCCTCCTGTCCTGAGCCGCCAGAGTCTCCCTCCCGTCCTGAGCCGCCAGAGTCTCCCTCCTGTCCTGAGCCGCCAGAGTCTCCCTCCCGTCCTGAGCCGCCAGAGTCTCCCTCCCGTCCTGAGCCGCCAGAGTCTCCCTCCCGTCCTGAGCCGCCAGAGCCGTCAGCCAGTCAGTAGCCGCCAGAGCAGTCAGCCAACCAGGAGCTGCCGATGCCGCCTGTCACACCGGCGATGCTAGATTCTCCCTCCTGTCGGGAGCTGCCAGAGCCGCTCCTCAGTCCAGTGACACCCTCTACGATGATCTTCAGTCCGGGGTGGGCCAAGACTGAGGTAGAGCGGGGTCCACGTCCTGCACCAGAACCGCCGCCGTGATAAAGGCCCACCCGGACCCTCCCCTTTAGATTAGGTTATGCGGCCGGAGTCCGCACCTTTGTGGGGGGGGGGGGGGGGGGGGTACTGTCACGCCCTGACCTGAGTATTCTTTGTTTTCTTTATTGTTTTGATTAGGTCAGGGTGTGAGATGGGTGATGTATGTGTTTTTTGTACTGTCTAGGGGTCTTGTAGGTTTATGGGGTTGTTTATCATCTAGGTGTTTATATATGTCTATGGTTGCCTAGATTGGTTCTCAATTAGAGGCAGGTGTTTATCGTTGTCTCTGATTGCAAACCATATTTAGGCAGCCATCTTCTTTGGGTATTTCGTGGGTTAATGTCTATGTTATGTTGCATGTTAGCACAGTGTTCATTAGCAGTCACGTTCGTTTTGTTATTTTGTATAGTTTGTTTAAGTGTTTTTCCGTCTTCATTAAAAAGATGCATTCACACCACACTGCGCTTTGGTCTCCTCCATACGACGAACGTGACAGCGCCATTAATTTTCTAAGTCAGTTAAAAATTGTTAATATTTTTCTGCAATTTATGGCAAATTGTGTAGAATTGCACAACCTTTCCTGTAAAACAGCTAATTTTCCTCTCCACCCCATGTGAAAATGAGTAGAATAGCATGAAATTGTTTTTAAAAAATCTAAATCTTCTCTCTGCCCCATGGAAGGATGTGCAGAAGCAAGTTTAAAGCAACACACTTGTTTTAAACTGCAACATTTTCCACTGTGAAGACCACTAACATGGGGGCTGTATCTCAGCCTGGCCCTGTGACAGTCTCTGAGTCCCCAGGGAGACTGGAGGAAGACTGGGTAGCAGAGAGATGATTCATTTACAGTAGAACTTATGCATATGCATATCGCTCTCAGCCCCTGTTCTTTATTAATGCAGACCAGTAATCATTTATTTATGTGTACTCTGCTTTTCATGGGCTTTAAAAAACGGTTGGTAACAACTTTTCCTATGAAGAGTTTGGGGGTGTGCGGTTAAGAAGATATACAAATTTGCTCAATTTCTCTTTCATGGCTTTGCCTTGTTTCTTTTTCACATAGTTCTAAAAGATTCCTTCGTTTTAAAATATAAATCATTTCATTTGATTTATATGTAATGTATATGCTATATTCTTTAATTACTTTAGATAAACTAATTAACTAGTTATGTGCTACTAAAATACATTGATTTCTTATACTGATTCGCCATTAAGGGACTGTCAAAAGTTTAATTAAAAAAGGAGATTCAAATGATTTCATAATGATCAAATATTAATACAGGGGGCATGATCATTTTTCACAGCCCTCATATTTCTTCATAATAAGTTCAGTTGTCAAGGAGATTCATCTCCCGTGTCCTCTGCAAGGAGGAGAGTTGACCCTTCTCTGAAACAGCATGAAGATCAAGTGCCAGACCACCACAGTTACTCTAATCTATGCTCACTTACATGTTGGATCCTTTCTCTATTAGCCCAATCAGTGATGTAGTGGTAAAGAAAAAGGAAGGTAAACGTTAATCACAGTTCGCGGTGAATAAAGTAACTGTCCCTATATTTTCTGTGTTGAAAGGATGGCATGTTTTACGTGATGGCCATTACCCTCCACTACACCAATGACAGCTAGGGGAAAACTTTGCCAATATACATTTATTTATTTTTTTTTAGATTTGTGAACTTGTCAAGCATGGTTGGTTTAGCTGTCACTGAATCCTGTCACCCTATAAAAAGGTTTACATCCAAACACTGACGCTGCTACTGGAAAAACAATAGAGCCAACTTCATAAAGATAAAACATATTAAACATGTATTATAGAGTATATTGTCTAACCAAAGGTAAGACTGTTAATGATGTATTGGTAGGCGTTGTGTTTTTATACACCCTTAGGCTTCCACAGCGAAGATATTCATGCACTTTGTTGTAACATGGGACTCAAAATTCAATTACATACAGCACATGTCAAGAAAGGCAACCTCTTGCATTTATACCTCCTGAATGTATTCAATCTCCTTCATGCACACATATATGGATATGATTTGATCCTCATTGCAGAGTACTTCAGTATGCCACTCAGTGTCACATGACAGAGTGTAGAGTTACAGCAAAGTGATATCGCTGAACGGACAGGAACCTGATACACTGGCTCTCTGGTTTCCCTCTGGCTAGCAGGTCTGAAAGCACAGCGCACTTTTACTTTTACTGTGCACCTTCCAGGTATGGGGGCGGAGGTGTGTTTCTGGTGATTGGACAAGGGGGTCTAAATTTAGCCCTCACATAGCATGTAGAGTGTTACTGCAGCAGGACATTAGTGAGATAGCATCAGTTGGCAGGAAACAAGGATCTGTTTTGTTATTGTACTACAGGATGATACAAATCTGTCCGTTAATTATTTATACAGGCCCAGGTTAATTTCAGGATGAAAAAGGGGCCTAGTTGGTGGGTGTGGCAGGGGGCATGGCAGCACGGCTGAATTTTAGAGACAACTTTAGCAGTGTAAAAAAATGTTTGCATTTTTAATACAATTTCCTACAATTCAACTTATTTCTTCTTGGAACTTTGAGAAATGTTTGCAGCTTTGAAGCAAATTTCCTGCAATTCTACACATTTTGCCATGGGGCTGAGAGAAAATGTTTCAGTTTTAAAGCACATTTCTTGCAATTGGTCATATTCTGCCATAGAATTCAAAGAAAATGTTGTAGTTTTAAAGCAAATTTCCTGCAATTCTATGCATTTCGCAATGGCTAATGCCGTGTTATTGTGCTCAAACATAATAACAAAATCAATAATGCTAGATTTATTTAAAAAATTATTTTCAACTCTCATTGACTGTCTAGCTTTTATTTTGGTAATTCTTGGTCCTCCAATATTATATTATAGAGTGTCCAATCAAAAACGCATTTCTTGACCAACGGGTAAAATAATAGGGCTGGGAATTGCCATGGACCTCATTACACGATACAATCACAAATCAAATCAAATCAAATTGTATTGGTAGCATACACAGAGTATTTAGCCTATGTTATTGCCGGTGTAGCAAAATGAATGTGTTCCTAGCTCCAACATTGCAGTAATATCTAACAACACACAACAATACATATAAATATAAAAGTATAATAATGGAAATAAGAAATGTAGAATTACTAGAACAAGCAATATTGGTGGAGTATAAATATACATACAGGTATATGCAGTATATACAGTGCATTCAGAAAGTATTCAGACCCTTTGACCTTTTTCACATTTTGTTATGTTACAGCCTTATTCTAAAATGGATTCAATAGTTTTCCCCCCCTCATCAATCTACACACAATACCTCATAATGACAAAGCAAAAACCGTTTTTTAGACAGTTTTGCAAATGTATTACAAATAAAAATATTAAATATCACATTTACATTACAAGTATTCAGACCCTTTACTCAGTACTTTGTTGAAGCACCTTTGGCAGTGATTACAGCCTTGAGACTTATTGGGTATGATGCTACAAGCTTGGCACACCTGTATTTGGGGAGTTTGTTCCATTCTTCTCTGCAGATCTTCTCAAGCTCTGTCAGGTTGGATGGGGAGCATTGCTGCACAGCTATTTTCAGGCCTCTCCAGAGATGTTCATTCAGGTTCAAGTCTGGGCTCTGGCTGGGCCACTCAAGGACATTCAGAGACTTGTCCCGAAGTCATTCCTGTGTTGTCCTGGCTGTGTGCTTAGGGTCGTTATCCTGTTGGAAGATGAACCTTCACCCCAGCCTGAGGTCCTGAGCGCTCTGGAGCAGGTTTTCATCAATGATCTCGCTGTACTTTTCTCCGTTCATCTTTCCCTCTAGTCTCTCAGTCCCTGCCACTAAAAGACATCCCCACAGCATGATGCTGCCACCACCATGCTTCACCATAGGGATGGTGCCATGTCTCCTCCAGACGTGACGCTTGGCATTCAGGCCAAAGAGTTCAATCTGTTTCATCAGACCAGAGATTTTCTCTCATAGTCTGAGTCCTTTAAGTGACTTTTGGCAAACTCAAAGCAGCTATCATGTCCCTTTTACTGAGGAGTGGCTTCTGTCTGGCCACTCTACCATAAAGGCCTGATTGGTGGAATGCTGCAGAGATGGTTGTCCGTCTGGAAGGTTCTCCCATCTGCACAGAGGAACTCTGAAGCTCTGTCAAATTATGTCCAATCAATTGAATTTACCACTGGTAGACTCCAATCAAGTTGTATAAACATCTCAAAGATGATCAATAAAAACAGGAAGCAACTGAGCTCGATTTCGAGTCTCATAGCAAAGGGTCTGAATACCTATTTAAATCTTCTTCTTTTTTCTTCTTTTTTTTCGTTGTCATTATTAGCAACTGCTCTTGAGTTATTGTGTGTAGATTGATGAGGGAAAACATGTATTTAATCAATTTCAGAATAAGGCTGGAATGTAACAACATGTGGAAAATGGGAAGAGGTCTGAATACCTTCCAAATGCACTGTATACATATGAAATAGGTAAAACAGTATGTAAACATTATTAAAGTGACCAGTCTTCCATTATTAACGGGACCAGCATTCCATTATTAAAGTGACCATTGTTCTCTGTCTATGTACAGTACATGGGGCAACAGCCTCTAAGGTGTAGGGTTGAATAACCGGGTGATAGCTAGTGGCAGTGACTAAGTTCAGGGCAGGGTACTGTGTGGAGGCCGGCTAGTGATGGCTATTTAACAGTCTAATGGCCTTGAGATAGCTGTTTTTCAGTCTCTCGTCCCTGCTTTGATGCACCTGCACTGACCTTCTGGATGATAGCAGGGTGAACAGTCCATGGCTGAGATCCTTGATGATCTTCTTGGCCTTCCTTTTATGTCCTGCCTTTTATGCTTGCTTCGAGGCAAGCAACACTGAAGCATGCATGAGAGCACCAGCTGTTCTAGATGATTGTGTGATAACGCTCTCGGTTGTTGATGTGAACAAAACCGTTCAACATTCACAAAGCCGCTGGGCCAGATGGATTACCAGGACGGATTACCAAGTGTCTTCACTGACATTTTCAACCTCTCCCTGACCGAGTCTGTAATACCTACATGTTTCAAGCAGACCACCATAGTCCCTGTGCCCAAGGAAGTGAAGGTAACCTGGCTAAATGATTACTGCCCCGTGGAACTGCTTTGAAAGGCTGGTCATGGCTCACATCAATAGTATCCTCCCGGATACCCCAGGCCTACTCCAATTCATACCGCCCCAACAGATCCACAGATGACACAATCTCAATCGCACTCCACACTGCCCTTTCTCACCTGGACAAAAGGAACACATATGTGAGAATGCTGTTCATTGACTACAGCTCAGCATTCAACACCATAGTGCCCACGAAGCTCATCACTAAGCTAAGGACTCTGGGACTAACCACCTCCCTCTGCAACTGGATCCTGGACTTCCTGACGGGCCGCCCCCAGATGGTAAGAGTAGGAAACAACACGTCTGCCATGCATATCCTTAACACTGGGGCCCCTCAGGGGTGTGTACTTAGTCCACTCCTGTATTCCCTGTTCACCCACGACTGCGTGGCCAAACACGACTCCAAAACCATCATTAAGTTTGCTGATGACACAACAGTGGCAGGCCTGATCATACGTGGATCTATTGGGGTTGTATGCAAATTGAATTTGGTCTAGGGTGTTGGATAAGGTGGAGGTGATATTATCCATATTAACTAGCCTCTCAAAGCACTTCATGATGACAGAAGTGAGTGCTATGGGGAGATAGTCATTTAGTTCAGTTACCTTCGCTTTCCTGGGTATTTTGCAAACAACCACCACAACACATAAAATCCTCAAAAGTTACTGCCGAGAAAGCGTCGCCGTGCTTATTATCGGATGTATTAGATTACGAAATCGGACTTTTTTTTATATAATGTTAATGATATGATAGAGAAAGATCCCACTGAACGATTCAGAACATGAAGAATCATATTTGTCTTGGTTAACTGTATTTTAAAAGGTGAGGAAGTGAAATTTCATCACCAAAGCGTGTTTGCACCCACTCTGGCCAGACTCCAAATCTCTGAGTTCTATCGTTATATGGACTATACACACTCTGCTTCAAATGCTCCATTTCAGTTTGGTTTACAAAACACTTGAGCAAGATCTTTACAGTTTTTACACCAGTCATGATTGTTATGTTGGCATACCCTCAGAAGATGAATGTTAATTTGAAAAAATAATGATAGGCTGTGAACTGCAACTACAACTAATATATCAAGGAAAAGGTTCAAGGTACTCACACCAGAGTGTCCTAGACATACAGCAAGGGAATTGTTCAAGGTGCTCACACCAGAGCGTCCTAGAATTGAAATCATAAATTATTTTTCAAGACATTGAGAATCCTTCAGTGCTCTCAAAATGTAACCCCAGCAAATGTGAAAATGCAAAGAGAAAAAAAGAGAGAGGGAGAGAAAGAGGGAGAAAAAGAGGGAGAGAGCAAGCGATGGAGAGAGAAAGAAAGAGAGGGGGGGATGGTCATGCAGCTGGTCTGACTGTGCTAAAGGGGCAGCCAGGCTGATGGATTACAGTAGCTCTCTCCTGGGTAAACCGATACTGCCACCCCTCCTCCCTTTCATCCCTCAATCTCTCCATCCCCTCCTCCTAACAAAGTCTCAGCCTCTGGATCGCCATTGCAATGTATCTAACATGCAGCTGAGCCACTTAATCTGAGAGGTTCAGAAGTGGATTTTGAAGGGATCCTTCTCAAAAGATCTTTTCTAATCAAATCTGATATCATTTTCACTAAGATAACCTGTCTACCGATACCAATCTTGTCTCCAAGCCCAGAAATAATGCAGGAAAACAGTAATCCAGCAGCAACATCGATTCAGTCGACATTAATTGCCGGGAAGTAGGCCCGTATTGTTTTCATATACATATTTCCTTTGTCATATTTCCTCTGTCATTGACTTCAGTAGCTCCAGCCACAGAGTTCCGCAACCTTTGTCCAGGTCTACTGTGTGGTTGTCCAGGTCTACTGTGTGGTTGTCCAGGTCTACTGTGTGGTTGTCCAGGTCTACTGTGTGGTTGTCCAGGTCTACTGTGTGGTTGTCCAGGTCTACTGTGTGGTTGTCCAGGTTTACTGTGTGGTTGTCCAGGTCTACTGTGTGGTTGTCCAGGTCTACTGTGTGGTTGTCCAGGTCTACTGTGTGGTTGTCCAGGTCTACTGTGTGGTTGTCCAGGTCTACTGTGTGGTTGTCCAGGTCTACTGTGTGGTTGTCCAGGTCTACTGTGTGGTTGTCCAAGTCTACTGTGTGGTTGTCCAGGTCTACTGTGTGGTTGTCCAGGTCTACTGTGTGGTTGTCCAGGTCTACTGTGTGGTTGTCCAAGTCTACTGTGTGGTTGTCCAGGTCTACTGTGTGGTTGTCCAGGTCTACTGTGTGGTTGTCCAGGTCTACTGTGTGGTTGTCCAGGTCTACTGTGTGGTTGTCCAGGTCAAAACCCCTATTCATAAAGCATCTCAGGGTTAAGAGTGCTGCTCTATGATCAGGTCCCCTCTGACCATGAAATCATATTCATTGTTATCTTAAATGGCTGAATTTATCCTAATCACCACCCCTACTCTGAGATGCTTTATGAACACAGGCCCAGGCCGTTTAAGTTCTGACCTTGGGGGCAGTCTGAGCCAGAGCTGGGAAAAGGAACTGCTCTTCAGACCACAGCGCAACAACTACTCCACTCATGAATGGAGTACTTCGCCCTTATGATGATGAGAGGTACCATACTATACTATTCTGTATAGTTCTGTGGTACTGGCCGTTTCAACCACCTTAGTGTTAAAAGGTCACAGAGTAGGATAAGCATTCTGTATACTCCTCTCAGTAAATAAAGTCATGTGAAATAGGATGGAGGGAAGGCATGAAGGCACCAGACTAAATTAACCTTTTAGCACAGCAGCATTAAGCTGATTCCCTGCTATCACGTTCAGCCATAAAGTCCTCCGTGAACCTCCTCGTCTAATGCCCTGTAATACCACAGTCCTTTACCTTGTCTACCGCCCTGTAATACCACAGTCCTTTACCTTTACCTGTAATACCACAGTCCTTTACCTTGTCTACCGCCCTGTAATACCACAGTCCTTTACCTTGTCTACCGCCCTGTAATACCACAGTCCTTTACCTTGTCTACCCCCCTGTAATACCACAGTCCTTTACCTTGTCTACCACCCTGTAATACCACAGTCCTTTACCTTTACCTGTAATACCACAGTCCTTTACCTTGTCTACCGCCCTGTAATACCACAGTCCTTTACCTTTACCTGTAATACCACAGTCCTCTACCTTGTCTACCAGCCTGTAATACCACAGTCCTTTACCTTGTCTACCGCCCTGTAATACCACAGTCCTTTACCTTTACCTGTAATACCACAGTCCTTTACCTTTACCTGTAATACCACAGTCCTTTACCTTGTCTACCGCCCTGTAATACCACAGTCCTTTACCTTTACCTGTAATACCACAGTCCTTTACCTTTACCTGTAATACCACAGTCCTTTACCTTGTCTACCGCCCTGTAATACCACAGTCCTTTACATTTACCTGTAATACCACAGTCCTTTACCTTGTCTACCACCCTGTAATACCACAGTCCTTTACCTTTACCTGTAATACCACAGTCCTTTACCTTGTCTACCACCCTGTAATACCACAGTCCTTTACCTTGTCTACCACCCTGCAATACCACAGTCCTTTACCTTTACCTGTAATACCACAGTCTTTTACCTTTACCTGTAATACCACAGTCCTTTACCTTTACTGTAATACCGCAGTCCTTTACCTTGTCTACCACCCTGTAATACCACAGTCCTTTACCTTGTCTACCACCCTGTAATACCACAGTCCTTTACCTTTACCTGTAATACCACAGTCCTTTACCTTGTCTAAAACCCTGTAATACCACAGTTCTTTACCTTGTCTACCCCCCTGTAATACCACAGTCCTTTACCTTGTCTACCACCCTGTAATACCACAGTCCTTTACCTTGTCTACCGCCCTGTAATACCACAGTCCTTTACCTTGTCTACCACCCTGCAATACCACAGTCCTTTACCTTTACCTGTAATACCACAGTCCTTTACCTTGTCTACCACCCTGTAATACCGCAGTCCTTTACCTTGTTTACCACCCTGTAATACCACAGGCCTTTACCTTGTCTACCACCCTGTAATACCACAGTCCTTTACCTTTTCTACCAGCCTGTAATACCACAGTCCTTTACCTTTTCTACCAGCCTGTAATACCACAGTCCTTTACCTTGTCTACCACCCTGTAATACCACAGTCCTTTACCTTTACCTGTAATACCACAGTCCTTTACCTTTACCTGTAATACCACAGTCCTTTACCTTGTCTACCACCCTGTAATACCACAGTCCTTTACCTTTACCAGTAATACCACAGTCCTTTACCTTGTCTACCAGCCTGTAATACCACAGTCCTTAACCTTTACCTGTAATACCACAGTCCTTTACATTTACCTGTAATACCACAGTCCTTTACCTTGTCTACCACCCTGTAATACCACAGTCCTTTACCTTGTCTACCACCCTGCAATACCACAGTCCTTTACCTTTACTGTAATACCACAGTCCTTTACCTTTACTGTAATACCACAGTCGTTTACCTTTACTGTAATACCACAGTCCTTTACCTTGTCTACCACCCTGTAATACCGCAGTCCTTTACCTTGTTTACCACCCTGTAATACCACAGGCCTTTACCTTGTCTACCACCCTGTAATACCACAGTCCTTTACCTTTTCTACCAGCCTGTAATACCACAGTCCTTTACCTTTTCTACCAGCCTGTAATACCACAGTCCTTTACCTTGTCTACCACCCTGTAATACCACAGTCCTTTACCTTTACCTGTAATACCACAGTCCTTTACCTTTACCTGTAATACCACAGTCCTTTACCTTGTCTACCACCCTGTAATACCACAGTCCTTTACCTTTACCAGTAATACCACAGTCCTTTACCTTGTCTACCAGCCTGTAATACCACAGTCCTTAACCTTTACCTGTAATACCACAGTCCTTTACATTTACCTGTAATACCACAGTCCTTTACCTTGTCTACCACCCTGTAATACCACAGTCCTTTACCTTGTCTACCACCCTGCAATACCACAGTCCTTTACCTTTACTGTAATACCACAGTCCTTTACCTTTACTGTAATACCACAGTCGTTTACCTTTACTGTAATACCACAGTCCTTTACCTTGTCTACCACCCTGTAATACCACAGTCCTTTACCTTGTCTACCACCCTGTAATACCACAGTCCTTTACCTTTACCTGTAATACCACAGTCCTTTACCTTGTCTAAAACCCTGTAATACCACAGTTCTTTACCTTGTCTACCACCCTGTAATACCACAGTCCTTTACCTTGTCTACCACCCTGTAATACCACAGTCCTTTACCTTGTCTACCGCCCTGTAATACCACAGTCCTTTACCTTGTCTACCACCCTGCAATACCACAGTCCTTTACCTTGTCTACCACCCTGTAATACCACAGTCCTTTACCTTTACCAGTAATACCACAGTCCTTTACCTTGTCTACCAGCCTGTAATACCACAGTCCTTAACCTTTACCTGTAATACCACAGTCCTTTACATTTACCTGTAATACCACAGTCCTTTACCTTGTCTACCACCCTGTAATACCACAGTCCTTTACCTTGTCTACCACCCTGCAATACCACAGTCCTTTACCTTTACTGTAATACCACAGTCCTTTACCTTTACTGTAATACCACAGTCGTTTACCTTTACTGTAATACCACAGTCCTTTACCTTGTCTACCACCCTGTAATACCACAGTCCTTTACCTTGTCTACCACCCTGTAATACCACAGTCCTTTACCTTTACCTGTAATACCACAGTCCTTTACCTTGTCTAAAACCCTGTAATACCACAGTTCTTTACCTTGTCTACCACCCTGTAATACCACAGTCCTTTACCTTGTCTACCACCCTGTAATACCACAGTCCTTTACCTTGTCTACCGCCCTGTAATACCACAGTCCTTTACCTTGTCTACCACCCTGCAATACCACAGTCCTTTACCTTGTCTACCACCCTGTAATACCACAGTCCTTTACCTTTACCTGTAATACCACAGTCCTTTACCTTTACCTGTAATACCACAGTCCTTTACCTTGTCTACCTCCCTGTAATACCACAGTCCTTTACCTTGTCTACCTCCCTGTAATACCACAGTCCTTTACCTTGTCTACCACCCTGTAATACCACAGTCCTTTACCTTTACCTGTAATACCACAGTCCTTTACCTTTACCTGTAATACCACAGTCCTTTACCTTGTCTACCACCCTGTAATACCACAGTCCTTTACCTTTACCAGTAATACCACAGTCCTTTACCTTGTCTACCAGCCTGTAATACCACAGTCCTTAACCTTTACCTGTAATACCACAGTCCTTTACCTTTACCTGTAATACCACAGTCCTTTACATTTACCTGTAATACCACAGTCCTTTACCTTGTCTACCACCCTGTAATACCACAGTCCTTTACCTTGTCTACCACCCTGCAATACCACAGTCCTTTACCTTTACTGTAATACCACAGTCCTTTACCTTTACTGTAATACCACAGTCGTTTACCTTTACTGTAATACCACAGTCCTTTACCTTGTCTACCACCCTGTAATACCACAGTCCTTTACCTTGTCTACCACCCTGTAATACCACAGTCCTTTACCTTTACCTGTAATACCACAGTCCTTTACCTTGTCTAAAACCCTGTAATACCACAGTTCTTTACCTTGTCTACCACCCTGTAATACCACAGTCCTTTACCTTGTCTACCACCCTGTAATACCACAGTCCTTTACCTTGTCTACCGCCCTGTAATACCACAGTCCTTTACCTTGTCTACCACCCTGCAATACCACAGTCCTTTACCTTGTCTACCACCCTGTAATACCACAGTCCTTTACCTTTACCTGTAATACCACAGTCCTTTACCTTTACCTGTAATACCACAGTCCTTTACCTTTACCTGTAATACCACAGTCCTTTACCTTGTCTACCTCCCTGTAATACCACAGTCCTTTACCTTGTCTACCTCCCTGTAATACCACAGTCCTTTACCTTGTCTACCACCCTGCAATACCACAGTCCTTTACCTTTACCTGTAATACCACAGTCCTTTACCTTCACCTGTAATACCACAGTCCTTTACCTTTACTGTAATACCACAGTCCTTTACCTTTACTGTAATACCACAGTCCTTTACCTTGTCTACCTCCCTGTAATACCACAGTCCTTTACCTTTACTGTAATACCACAGTCCTTTACCTTGTCTACCACCCTGTAATACCACAGTCATTTACCTTGTCTACCACCCTGTAATACCACAGTCCTTTACCTTTACCTGTAATACCACAGTCCTTTACCTTGTCTAAAACCCTGTAATACCACAGTCCTTTACCTTGTCTACCACCCTGTAATACCACAGTCCTTTACCTTGTCTACCACCCTGTAATACCACAGTCCTTTACCTTGTCTACCGCCCTGTAATACCACAGTCCTTTACCTTGTCTACCACCCTGCAATACCACAGTCCTTTACCTTGTCTACCACCCTGTAATACCACAGTCCTTTACCTTTACCTGTAATACCACAGTCCTTTACCTTTACCTGTAATACCACAGTCCTTTACCTTTACCTGTAATACCACAGTCCTTTACCTTGTCTACCTCCCTGTAATACCACAGTCCTTTACCTTGTCTACCTCCCTGTAATACCACAGTCCTTTACCTTGTCTACCACCCTGCAATACCACAGTCCTTTACCTTTACCTGTAATACCACAGTCCTTTACCTTTACCTGTAATACCACAGTCCTTTACCTTGTCTACCACCCTGTAATACCACAGTCCTTTACCTTGTCTACCAGCCTGTAATACCACAGTCCTTTACCTTGTCTACCACCCTGTAATACCACAGTCCTTTAACTTTACCTGTAATACCACAGTCCTTTACCTTGTCTACCACCCTGTAATACCACAGTCCTTTACCTTTACCTGTAATACCACAGTCATTTACCTTGTCAACCACCCTGTAATACCACAGTCCTTTACCTTGTCTACCGCCCTGTAATACCACAGTCCTTTACCTTGTCTACCACCCTGCAATACCACAGTCCTTTACCTTGTCTACCACCCTGTAATACCACAGTCCTTTACCTTTACCTGTAATACCACAGTCCTTTACCTTTACCTGTAATACCACAGTCCTTTACCTTTACCTGTAATACCACAGTCCTTTACCTTGTCTACCTCCCTGTAATACCACAGTCCTTTACCTTGTCTACCTCCCTGTAATACCACAGTCCTTTACCTTGTCTACCACCCTGCAATACCACAGTCCTTTACCTTTACCTGTAATACCACAGTCCTTTACCTTTACCTGTAATACCACAGTCCTTTACCTTGTCTACCACCCTGTAATACCACAGTCCTTTACCTTGTCTACCAGCCTGTAATACCACAGTCCTTTACCTTGTCTACCACCCTGTAATACCACAGTCCTTTAACTTTACCTGTAATACCACAGTCCTTTACCTTGTCTACCACCCTGTAATACCACAGTCCTTTACCTTTACCTGTAATACCACAGTCATTTACCTTGTCAACCACCCTGTAATACCACAGTCCTTTACCTTGTCTACCAGCCTGTAATACTACAGTCCTTTACCTTTACCTGTAATACCACAGTCCTGTTAACTTTACCTGTAATACCACAGTCCTTTACCTTGTCTACCACCCAGTAATACCACAGTCCTTTACCTTGTCTACCACCCTGTAATACCACAGTCCTTTACCTTGTCTACCACCCTGTAATACCACAGTCCTTTACCTTGTCAACCACCCTGTAATACCACAGTCCTTTACCTTGTCTACCAGCCTGTAATACTACAGTCCTTTACCTTTACCTGTAATACCACAGTCCTGTTAACTTTACCTGTAATACCACAGTCCTTTACCTTGTCTACCACCCAGTAATACCACAGTCCTTTACCTTGTCTACCACCCTGTAATACCACAGTCCTTTACCTTGTCTACCACCCTGTAATACCACAGTCATTTACCTTGTCTACCACCCTGTAATACCACAGTCCTTTACCTTGTCTACCACCCTGTAATACCACAGACCTTTACCTTGTCTACCACCCTGTAATACCACAGTCCTTTACCTTTACCTGTAATACCACAGTCCTCGTAACTGTGTACTTTGCTTATTCCTAGGTGTGTATGAAATGGCACCTTATTCCCTATATTGTGCACTACAGTTGACCAGGACTGGGCCCTGCTATGTAAGGAATAGGGAGGACTTCGGGACACAGACAGCCCCTGTCTGAACTACTAAACTCTCTACAGGCTCAGCCTCTTGTCTCGCAAGCAGCAGACAGGCTGACCAGGTTTTAAAAACAAGGTTAGGAAAACCTGAACAGAGCCGTCCTGTATACCCCCCAACCCCCTTGCCTGTACTATTCACAGTCATTAAATCGATTGTCTGTGCATAGCTTCGCTCTGAGCCCTGTGCTGCAGGAGAGGAGTGATAGTGTCAGTCTGCTGATTTCTCCTCTCGCTGAGTCACCCGGCGCGCCGCGCTGCTGAGCCAACCACTTACCGGATCCACAGGAAGCACTTCAAACCTGGGCTTTATGAAAGGGGAGACAGAGGGAGAGAACCTGGGGTTTAGAGAAGGAGAACTACGGGGGGAACTGGGCAGGTGACAAGATCAACAAGGAGAATCAGAGAGAAAAAAAGCGGGGGGGAAATAACATGTCTTTGTGGCTGCCTGGGTTATCATGCTGGGCTGAAACTAGAGTAGAGGCAGAGGGCAGCATTGTCCCCATTTACACTGAATAGCCTGGCATGCTGCGGTCACCATTTACACTGAACAGCCTGGCAGGCTGAGGTCACCATTTACACTGAACAGCCTGGCAGGCTGAGGTCACCATATATACTGAACAGCCTGGCAGGCTGAGGCCACCATTTACAATGTATAGCCTGGAGTCGGAGGGGAGGCTTTGGTGCAATTAATCATTTTTAAATGGAGCTTTACAAGTAGACTTGTTCCATGTCTTTATTTAAGATCTTACATTACAGAGTGTTTCATTTGGTGGGCAGATCTCTGTTCTCTGGTTTATCCATGCAGGCCAAGGAGGCGGTGTGTAATCAAGTAGCGGTATGTAATGTTGGAGAGTAATGACTGGGTGAAACTGAACCGGCACATGAGCCTAGATTAAGGGAATGAATGAGAGTTCATCGAGTTGTTCTGGTTCCCCACCAATCTCATTATCGACCACACACACTCTGGAGGGGGGATGCCGCACGCACACACGCTCACACACACAGAAACACACACTCTGGAGGGGGGATGCCGCACGCACACACGCTCACACACACACACAGACACGCACCCCACAAACACCCACACACACACACACACACACACTCTAGAGGGGGGATGCCGCACGCACACACGCTCACACACACACACACACACTCTGGAGGGGGGATGCCGCATGCACACACGCTCACACACACACACACACACACACACACACACACACACACACACACACACACTCTGGAGGGGGGATGCCGCACGCACACACGCTCACACACACACACAGACACGCACCCCACAAACACCCACACACACACACACTCTAGAGGGGGGATGCCGCACGCACACACGCTCACACACACACACACACACACTCTGGAGGGGGGATGCCACACGCACACACGCTCACACACACACACAGACACGCACCCCACAAACACCCACACACACACACAGACAAGCACCCTACAAACATCCACACACACACAGACACGTACCCAACAAACACCCACACACACACTCTGGAGGGGGGATGCCGCACGCACACACGCTCACACACACACACACGCACACAGAAAAACACCCCACAAACACCCACACACATCCGCTGGATGGGATGACACTTGCTCCGCAGTAAGGCTGCTGCAACACTACACTGACATTTCTGTAAGCTCAAAGTACAAAGTAACAACAGAATCAAACAGAGGTATGTGGCAAGGTGGTATTGAAAAGAAAAGGAGTGTTTAAAAAAACAGAGAGAGGCATGTGAGGAACAATGTAGGTATAACTAATCATGTATTATCAGGTATCAGATCTCTGTTGCTTTCCTCTGTCCAGTAATATTGACGTCCATTATCTCTAACTCTCTAACGCATGCACGCACGCACGCAC
Organism: Oncorhynchus kisutch; assembly: GCF_002021735.2. Taxonomy (NCBI): domain Eukaryota; kingdom Metazoa; phylum Chordata; class Actinopteri; order Salmoniformes; family Salmonidae; genus Oncorhynchus; species Oncorhynchus kisutch. The sequence continues at coordinate 61,824,067 of NC_034187.2, read as the reverse complement.
ACACACACACACACACACACACACACACACACACACACACACACACACACTCCCTTGAGCAGGTGACTTACACTGTGTGGTCTATGAGGTTCAGGACTGGGTATATTTGAGCCCTTTTGTGTGTGTGTGTGTGTGTGTGTGTGTGTGTGTGTGTGTGTGTGTGTGTGTGTGTGTGTGTGTGTGTGTGTGTGTGTGTGTGTGTGTGTGTGTGTGTGTGTGTGTGTGTGTGTGTGTGTGTGTGTGTGTGTGTGTGTGTGTGTCTATATGACCCTTTTTACTTAGCAGCCTCAGTCTCCACTTCACTGAAAGCAAAATGTAATTAAACACTTTTAAGTGAATTTATTCCAGCATATGTTATCACTATGACATGCCCATAACTAATCTGATTTAGCAGTGTGATACTTTAAATCACTTTAAAACACACAACAGCTCATTCTCATGCAGAAGCTAAAGCCCCTCTAGATAAACGTTATGGTGATTTGTGCATAGGCATCTGGGCATGCCATCCTCTTGGTTTCCTTTTTTATCTACAGCCATCCAGCACACACACACACATGCACGCAAGTAGTGTAGGGCACTATGTGGGGAATAGGTTGCCATTTGTGACACCCAAGGGAGGGTAGGGCCAGGTAGAGCTAATGGACTACTCCCGGACACAGTGGGCTGTCGGCACACACTCACACGCACACTCACACACACAAACACAGTGGGGCTGTCGACACACACTCACACTCACACACACAAACACAGTGGGGCTGTCGACTCAGCAAAAAGCACCGCCGCCGGCTCTCCCTCCTTGACACACCATTTTTAGGACAATCTTTCCCAGGGCACAGAGAGGAGAGGAGCAGACAGACCGGGTGTCACCAGCTCTTAGGGGCTGATTTAGAGTTACTATAAAGGTTTGGGAAACCTTGGCCTATCCCATTTTAAGAGTTTTCAGATTGTTTTGATTCAGTCAGAGGGACTCTAGATCTTTACATCAGTGTGTGTGTGTGTGTGTGTGTGTGTGTTTGTTTGTGTGTGTGTGTGTGTGTGTGTGTGTGTGTGTGTGTGTGTGTGTGTGTGTGTGTGTGTGTGTGTGTGTGTGTGTGTGTGTGTGTGTGTGTGTGTGTGTGTGTGTGTGTGTGTGTGTGTGTGTGTGTGTGTGTGTGTGTGTGTGTGTGTGCATGGTGAAATTGAGGCAAAAGATATTTTGAGAATAAAAGGATTTAGAGTTTTGCTTCACCAAATTCTAACCTCGTCATTCAGTATAACTTGCCATTTACAGTAGTCCTACTTAGTTGTACTACCTGTCAGTGCATCTTACAGACGTGCAGACACACACACACACGCACACCACAAGCACGCACACACACACACACACACACACAGACACACACACACACACACACACACACACACACACACACACACACACACACACACACACACACACACACACACCTGACAATATGAATTGACATTGTGATCAATTTAAGAGCTGTGTGGTGGAAACTGATGACAGAATCACACAGTGTGAATGAGAGAGCCACAACACACAGTGACGGAGCTTTTTAACAGAAACAATCCTCATGCCTTGTTGCTTAAAGTTCCATGAAAACCCTAGGTGTGAATGCATGGCTTAGCAACAAACAAATGCAAATTCCCACTAGATGATGAAAGCCTATAGCTAAAGGGCATGCATACAATTACACATACAGTACCTATTATAAGTATCCCACCCTGGATTTCTTCACATTTTATTATGGATTTAATTGTCATGTTTTGTCAACGATCAACACAAATTGTGCAATTTTTGTCCATTATTCTTTTCAAAATTCTTCAAGCTCTGTCAAGATGTTGGGGATCATGGCTAAACAGCGATTTTCAAATCTTGCCATAGATTTTCAAGCATATTTAAGTCAAAACTGTAACTTGGCCACTAAGGAACATTCACTATCTTCTTGGTGAACAACTCCTGTGTAGATTGGCTTTGTGTGGTAGGTTATTGCCCTGCTGAAATGTAAATTCCTCTCTGTGTCTGCTCTAAAGCAGATTGAAGCAGGCTTTCCACTGAGATTTTGCTTGTGTAGCTCCATGTCCTGTTGGACAACAACCCTAAGTTTAAGGTCCTGAGCGCTCTGGCGCAGGTTTTCCTCAATGATCTCTCTGTACTTTGCTCTGTTCATCTTAGCCTCAATCCTGACTAGTCTCCCAGTCCCTAACGCTGAAAAACATCCCCATAGCATGATGCTGCCACCACCATGCTTTACCATAGGGATGGTGCCAGGTTTCCTCCAGACGTGATGCTTGCTATTCAGGCCAAAGAGTTTGATCTTGGTTTCATCAGACCAGAGAATCTTGTTTCTCACAGTCTGAGAGTCTTTAGGTGTCTTTTGGCAAACTCCTAGCGGGCTGTCATATGCCTTTTACTGAGGAGTGGCTTCCGTCTGGCCACTCTACCCTGAGGACAAATTGGTGGAGTGCTGCAGAGATGGTTGTCCTTCTGGAAGGTTCTCCCATCTCCTCAGAGGAACTCTAGAGCTCTGCCAGAGTGACCATCGGGTTTTTGGTCACCTCCCTAACCAAGGCCTTTCTCCCCCAATTGTTCAGTTTGAGCTCTAGGAAGAGTCTTGGGGATTACAAACTTCTTCCATTTGAGAATGATGGAGGCCACTGTGTTCTTGGGGACCTTCAATGCAGCAGAAATGTTTTGGTACCTTTCCCCAGATCTGTGCCTCGACACAATCCTGTCTCAGAGCTCTACAGACAATTCCTTCGACCTCATGGTTTGGTTTTTGCTCTGATATTAACTGTCAACTGCGGGACCTTTTATATAGCCTTTCCAAATCATGTCCAATCAATAGAATTTACCACCGGTGGACTCCAATCAACTTGTAGAAACATCTGAAGGATGATCAATGGAAACAGGAAGCACCTGAATAAATAAGGTATTTCTGTTTTTTATTTTTTGTTGTGCAAAAAATTCTAAAAACCTGTTTTCACCTTGTCATTATGGGGCATTGTGTCTAGATTGCTGAGGATTTTTTTTAAATGTAATACATTTCAGATTAAGGCTGTCACGTAACAAAATGTGGAAAAAGTCAAGGGGTTTGAATACTTTCCCGAAGGCATTGTATAGTGCACTAGTTCTGATCAGAGCCTGCAAGGATACTGTATGTGGAGATTGGTGATGTTCTGTAGATCACAACACTTAGGTTATCTGTGTTATGCATAATTGAGTTTAATTGAGCTTGTATAATGTGAGGTCATCCTGATTGGTTTGGTGAGATTTTGACAATACCTGCCGTTTGTCGCAACTAATTTTGACGATACATCTTGGATGCGTGGGCCCTAAGTGCCATGGCCAAAAGTAGTGCACTATATAGAGTGTCATTTGGGAAGCAGAGCTTGCCTTCCGAGACTCTGAGCTTTTTCACAGAAACAAACCTTGTGCCTTGTTGCTTAGGGGTCCATGAAAACCCTAGGTGTGAAAACATGGCTTCGTAACAAACAAATGCAAATTCCCACTAGATAATTGAAGCCTATAGCTAAAAGGCATGCACACATTTGCACATATTTCTTAATGGTTCAGGAAGCGTGCCATCCCTTCTCATTAAACTAAAGGGCTTCAATCCTACTTTAAAAAATGTGTTCCTGTACCAAAGATGGAATAAATGGAGTGCGTCTCATCGAGTCAGATATTTCACATAGCCTTCTGTGAATAATGTCCAGAAATAGAGTGTGATATACAGTATAATGGAGGTAACTCCCAATACAATTAAATTGCCTTACACAGTTTATAGGACTGACACAAACCATATAAATGTGATTATTTATGGAAGTGAAATATAAGAGATATTTATTTTATGATTATGTCTTGGTATCTTGATAAGGAGACAAGGCTGTATTTGTTCCCATATCAACACCCACTCTGTGACTGAATATATCCTCCACTCCTCCTCTTCTCCTGGCCTTACAGCTTCTACCAAATCCCTACAGACATGTCTCTCTTTCTCGCTGTGTCTCTCTCATTATGTCCCTCTCTCTCTCTCTCTCCCTCCATCTCTCTCTCTCTTTCTTTTTCTCTGCTCAGAGAAGGGAAAGCAGACAAGTACATCTCATTACTATCAGTCCACAGGCACCAAACATTTGACTAAGGCACTGTTAACGAGTAGCTGTTCACCCCCAGCTTGTCTTTCCAAAGCAGGAGAGTGGCTGTCCTGGCCTCTGTATGTCCACGGTCCTGTCCTGGCCTCTGTATGTCCACGGTCCTGTCCTGGCCTCTGTATGTCCACGGTCCTGTCCTGGCCTCTGTATGTCCACGGTCCTGTCCTGGCCTCTGTATGTCCACGGTCCTGTCCTGGCCTCTGTATGTCCACGGTCCTGTCATGGCCTCTGTATGTCCACGGTCCTGTCCTGGCCTCTGTATGTCCACGGTCCTGTCCTAGCCTCTGTATGTCCACGGTCCTGTCCTGGCCTCTGTATGTCCACGGTCCTGTCCTGGCCTCTGTATGTCCACGGTCCTGTCCTGGCCTCTGTATGTCCACGGTCCTGTCCTGGCCTCTGTATGTCCACGGTCCTGTCCTGGCCTCTGTATGTCCACGGTCCTGTCCTGGCCTCTGTATGTCCACGGTCCTGTCCTGGCCTCTGTATGTCCACGGTCCTGTCCTGGCCTCTGTATGTCCACGGTCCTGTCCTGGCCTCTGTATGTCCACGGTCCTGTCCTGGCCTCTGTATGTCCACGGTCCTGTCCTGGCCTCTGTATGTCCACGGTCCTGTCCTGGCCTCTGTATGTCCACGGTCCTGTCCTGGCCTCTGTATGTCCACGGTCCTGTCCTGGCCTCTGTATGTCCACGGTCCTGTCCTGGGCTGTCGACAACGGTAGCTAACTCAAAGGAACATAGAGAATCAACTCTTACAAGAAGAACAACATGATCTAAAATCTGCCACATAGGGAGACTCAGGGACAGACAGAGAGATGGACAGACAGTCAGACTAGGCAGGGGGACAGAAAGACCCAGTATAGGGACAGACAGACCCGACAGAGGGACAGACTTAGAGACAGACGAAGTGGGACAAACACACTCCTGGGACTGGGACAGACAGAGGGACAGACACAGTACAACAGCAGCTAGCAGGTCTGCAGGAAGTCAATGACTGATGTGAACAGAGTTTTTGCATTTGTGCAAATTGAAGAAATATAACCATACATTCATGAGAGACCAATCAATACCCCACACATGGCCAGACCACTGGGCCAGAGGCCATATTAGACTGGGTTTAGTGACAGCATACACACACACACACACACACACACACACACACACACACACACACACACACCATTAAGGGGTTACACTGTTGTTAACATTAGCAATCTGACCAATCTTTCTCAGTATTATTGGTAAATCAATGAGCATCAGTCAGTCCTGCACCATTAGGTTGGTCAGGTTACAACCAGGGCACCGCCTGACCCTTCCCTTCAGCCAGCACAGCTCTGCATCACTAGACCACCAAACATGTTATTTATGATGGCTTTCATTACAAATTACAGGAATAATGCTCTTTAAGAACTATACTGAAAGAGGAGTGAGCTACAGTACCTACAGTTATACTCCACAGAAAGAAATGTAGCTAGCTCTATTATATTCTGTGTGTTGAACAAACCTAGATTTGACATTCATCATTGTAAATGATTGCACAATTAAAAAACAGTAAACACTAGGGTGTTTATAAAGTAACTGAGTAATGATAATGATAGGCCTGTGACTGCTGCGCTGTGAGGTGATTGTCCCATTAAAGACATGTGTTTAATACCTGGCCCTCCCACAGGACTACCCTTACATATGGGTCTCTTCCATCACGTTGCCAGGGCCATGCTAGAATGAAATGGGTCATAGGATACTTTAAATAAACATGATAATGAGGCAGACACTAAGCCAATCGCTAGGGGGGATGCTTGTGTTCTAGACCAAGCGGTCTCTGTGGATTTCCCTTTTGAATAATATTATAATAATGGAAAGAGATGCTGATTTATGTCTGTCGTGCCGGAGATGAACAGAACTCGTTGCGATATGTTTGAGTGTGTGTGTTTGCGTGCGTGCGTGTGCATGTGCGTGTGCGTGTGTGTGTCTCTCATTGATCAGTCATGTCGAAAATATGTTTAGAGAATCAATGCCGAGATAGACATAGACCATATCCCAGGTCTGTATTAACTTAACCCTCAGACAGAAGTGTTCTGTGTTGTGCTCAGACTCACTTCCCCTCCATATCTCACTCACCAGCCCTACAGTGACAGCTAGCAGGAGACAGCAACTCCTCTCCTTTCCTGTATACTGGGCTCTTCCCTCTCAGCAGGTGTCACAATTATCTCTCACTGGGTAAATCAGTGCATACTCAGAAGGAGTACACTAGTGGCTCAGAAGGAGTAATGTAGTGGCTCAGTAGGAGTAAAGTAGTATGGGCTCAGTAGGAGTAAAGTAGTATGGGCTCAGTAGGAGTAATGTAGTGGCACAGTATGGGCTCAGTAGGAGTAATCTAGTGGCTCAGTAGGAGTAATGTAGTGACTCAGCAGGAGTAATGTAGTGGCTCAGGAGCAATGTAGTAGCTCAGTAGGAGTAATGTAGTGGCTCAGGAGCAATGTAGTAGCTCAGTAGGAGTAATGTAGTGGCTCAGTCTGAGTAATGTAGTGGCTCATTATGGGCTCAGTAGGAGTAATGTAGTGGCTCAGGAGCAAAGTAGTAGCTCAGTAGGAGTAATGTATTCACTCAGTATGGGCTCAGTAGGAGTAATATAGTGGCTCAAAAGGAGTAATGTAGTGGCTCAGTAGGCTTAATGTAGTGACTCAGAAGGAGTAATGTAGTGACTCAGTAGGAATAATGTAGTGGCTCAGTATGGGCTCAGTAGGAGTAATGTAGTGGCTCAGTATGGGCTCAGTAGGAGTAATGCAGTGGCTCAAAAGGAGTAATGTAGTGGCTCAATAGGAGTAATGTAGTGGTTCAGTAGGAGTAATGTAGTGGCTCAGTATGGGCTCAGTAGGAGTAATGTAGTAGCTCAGTAGGAGTAATGTAGTGGCACAGGAGCAATGTAGTACCTCAGTAGGACTAATGTAGTGGCCAGTATGGGTTCAGAAGCGTAATGTAGTACCTCAGTAGGAGTAATGTAGTGGCCAGTGTGAACTCAGTAGGTGTAATGTACTACCTCAGTAGGAGTAATGTAGTGGCCAGTGTGAACTCAGTAGGTGTAATGTAGTACCTCAGTAGGAGTAATGTAGTGGCCAGTGTGAACTCAGTAGGTGTAACGTAGTAGCTCAGTAGAGGTAATGTAGTGGCCAGTATGGTCTCAGTAGGCGTAATGTAGGAGCTCAGTAGGTGTAATGTAGTGGCTCAGTAGGAGTAATATAGTGGCCAGTGTGAGCTCAGTAGGTGTAACGTAGTAGCTCAGTGGAGGTAATGTTGTGGCCAGTATGGGCTCAGTAGGTGTAATGTAGTGGCTCAGTACGGCTTCAGTACTGACTGAGGCTATGTTCCAAATGCAGGTTGACGTTTATTGGGATGAGTATTTTCCTTGAGGCAGGACTGAGAGATTTCCACTAGATGGGCCAGCTGCAAAATTGGCTGTATTGTAAAAATGTTGGTCTTAATTTGGGGTTAGGGTGAGGCAATAGAGTTAGCAGTGTTGTTACGGTTAGGGTAAAGGTTAGGGTGAGGCAATAAAGTTAGCAGTGTTGTTAAGGTTAGGGTTAAGGTTAGGGTTAGGGTTAGGGTTAAGGTTAGGGTGAGGCAATAGAGTTAGCAGTGTTGGTAAGGTTAGGGTTAAGGTTAGGGTGAGGCAATAGAGTTAGCAGTGTTGTTAAGGTTAGGGTTAAGGTTAGGGTGAGGCAATAGAGTTAGCAGTGTTGTTACGGTTAGGGTTAAGGTTAGGGTTAGGGTTAGGGTTAAGGTTAGGGTGAGGCAATAGAGTTAGCAGTGTTGTTAAGGTTAGGGTTAAGGTTATGGTGAGGCAATAGAGTTAGCAGTGTTGTTAAGGTTTGGGTTAAGGTTAGGGTGAGGCAATAGAGTTAGCAGTGTTGTTAAGGTTAGGGTTAAGGTTAGGGTTAGGTTTAAAATAAGAATGTGTTCTTAACTGACTTGCCTAGTTAAATAAAGATGAAATATTATTTATTTTTTAAACAGAATATATGACTTTGTGGCTGTACCAGCAAGTGACCACTCTGCCTCCAGAACAATGCAAATGCAGAACAAATGCAACCCAAATGGCACACTCTTCCCCTATATAGTGTACTACTTTTGACCAGGGTCCCATATATAGGGAATAGGGTGCCATTTGGGATACTCAAACTCTCAGTAGGGGTAATGTACTATACGAGTGAAAATGAGCATTGTGGCACATACACTGCTTCCAATTGAAGATCACCCTTTCCCTCTGATAATGTAAATATACAGTACAGTACTTTAAGTCGAATCTACAAATATATGTTTGAAGTCATTGTACTATACGAGGAAACATGCTATTACTTTAACACTGCATACATTTAAGGGTGATTGATTACAATGTTTGTTTACTGAATACAAGTGTTGTGTGACACTGAACGTATGTGTTGTCATTTTTCAGGTTTGAAACATGGGGCAGGAATGTTTTGTCTCTGCTTAAAATGAGTCTGAACATTCACAGTCAAAAATAGTAATAAGCCATGACTGCATAATGTAAGAAAAAACAACCTTGGACTATTTTGTTTACACGAGTCAGTGACCAGTAAATCAATGTATTTTGCCTCATTGATCCTCAATAATGAGAAAAGCTTGCATGACGCACCACATACATTCCACATACAACGGTTTCATTAGTCTAACTTGCAGCCCGAGGTCCCTCCTCGTGCCCAACCATCTGCTGACATTATTATATTATTCCTTAACAAGTGGAGATTGTTGTTGCGTTGGTATGTGTGGCTCAGTTAGAATCCAGACAGATATTCCTCCTCTACACTGTACTTGTCCTTCATAGCTGGGCTCAATTCCATTTCAATTCATTCAATTCAGGTAAACTGATATTCTAATTCCAATTTTCCTCATTGGAATCGGAATTTCAGTTTATTTTCTGAATTGACTGTATTGAAATGGAATTGAGCCCAACCCTGTTCTCCTCAGGAGCATCAGGCAGTCCTTCTACAGCCCAGAAGCCCTTGCAGCCCAAATGGCCCCTTATTCCATGTAGTACATTATTTTTATAGTGTGCAATACATGGGGAATAGGGTGCCATTTGGAACGCAACCCAGGGAAACAGCTCTGATGTCTGAGGCTGAAAGGTGATCCACTCATCCATGTCTCTGTCTCTCCCTGTCTCTCACTGCCTCGCTCTTCTGGCTCTGTGGCTCCTGCTTTCTCATCAGCTTCTCCAGGAACCAGGAACTGTCAATACAACAACAACCACGAAGCGGATAAAGCAACCCAAACTATACTACCTTTCCTTTCCCCGTCTGGCCGTTCTCCCTTCAAAACGGTCTACCTAACCATGCGACGGACAGCAATTTAAACCATAGCCCCACCACACATACCACCACCACCACCACCACCAGCATCAGACTGAAAGTGGGAACATGTCTGAACCACCTATCTATACGCTGTTTTCACTCAGCCCCCACACTTCATCCATAAAAAATTGTCTACAGTTCATCTTTGGGGGGCGGGGGTAGATCAGCTTTAATATTGCAAATAGATTGTGGTTTCCATCAATCTAATTGTCTGCATCATTTCCAATCACCCATATATTTTTTTGTAAATATATACAGAACCAGTCAAAAGTTTGGAAACACCTACTCATTCAACATTTTTTCCTTATTTTCCTATTTTCTATATTGTAGAATAATAGTGAAGACATCAAAGCTATGAAAAAACACATATGGAATCAAGTGTTAAACAATTCTAAATATATTTGAGATTCTTCAAAGTAGTCACCCTTTGCCTTGATGTCAGCTTTGCAAACTCTTGGCATTCTTTCAACCAGCTTCATGAGGTAGTCACCTGGAATGCATTTCAATTAAACAACTTTTTAAAAGTTCATTTGTTCAATTTCTTTCCTTCTTAATGCGTTTGAACCAATCAGTGTTTCTTCTGTTGCTGTCAGGGGGCCAACAGCACAGCAAGGGTCTTATGTAGTAATGATGGTCAAAATAACGCTTCAGACTCTCAATAACATTCACATCTCTCATAATTGGGTTTATAAACCAGACTTCACCAACAGTGGAATGAAGTGTCCTTTTTATGGATAGAAACAATTCATACTTGAATCCACAAGTGTTTTATTGTGGAGCTATAATAGTTCATGAGCATTCAATACTCACTCACAGCGATAATCAGATATAAACAGATACAAATGTCATGCCTGCTGCCAGTTGTCTTTGGCTGTTTTGTCAGGTATAAATTGATAGGAAATTTAAATCATTTTTTAAACATTTTTAAGGTTGATTGAATGCCATTATTTTAAACGCATGACAGGTGTGCTACTTTTTAAAAAAATGCAGTGTGGACGACCATATGTGGTTGTCGGGGCCCTTTAGTTAGATGGGGATCTGCAGACATGAGGAACGAGTCCAACGTGGGTCCTTGACTTGAAGAGAAGAGATGTCTCCAGAATCTGAATACAATTAGGCTTTCACAGCATCCTCTTAAAATAGAGACGGGAGACAAAGTGAAGCAAGCGGCCTAGCAGGACAACAAGAAGAGGTCCCTTGGCGACGGGGCTAACCTTAATGAGCATCCACATCTTCCCCCCTTTCTCCCACTCCCCTTCCCCTAGTCCCCTCCTCTCAGTATATTACAGGATAGATTCTCTTGCTCCAAAAACCCAGAAAATGCACTTAACTTTCATTTACTGATATCCTACTTCCACTACCTTCAGTCATGAAAGATTCAAAGATTCATACCCACCAACACCACCACCATCCAACTCCATGTTCAGATTTTGTGTTTTTCTTTTCATGAGGTGAGCAAAGCACTAAGAGCCTGAAGACATTGAGTGCTATTTATTGAGACAGAGAGACGTGCAGAGAGTTTAAACCGAGAGCTTCAGATGAGAGATGATTCCTAGTGGCTCTTTTAACAGTAAGTTCATCAGAGCATACAGTGCAGATGAATGAGGAAAGTTTTCCACACAGGAAACAGAGAAACTGTTATTTTAGTCTTTGTCTGTGTGTTGTGGTGTAACATCTGGTGTTTAGTAAAAATGATAACACTGACATGGTGCTGGGTGAGAATGGATAAGTCCCTTACTGCACTTCCTGTTCGTACAGAAGAATCATGGTGCAGTTAGCAGCCCAAACCCACTAAGCATGGATCGACGGCGACGTCTTTTGGACGTATTGTTTTGGTCCTTTCTGGACCGGCTGTCTTTTATTTTCCTTTCCGGCCTTGATTTGGGGTAGATGTCTATGTTTGGTTCAGATTTGGTCAGGACCGGCCTTGATTTGGGGTAGATGTCTATGTTTGGTTCAGATTTGGTCAGGACTGGCCTTGATTTGGGGTAGACGTCTATGTTTGGTTCAGATTTGGTCAGGACTGGCCTTGATTTGGGGTAGACGTCTATGTTTGGTTCAGATTTGGTCAGGACCGGCCTTGATTTGGGGTAGACGTCTATGTTTGGTTCAGATTTGGTCAGGACCGGCCTTGATTTGGGGTAGACGTCTATGTTTGGTTCAGATTTGGTCAGGACTGGCCTTGATTTGGGGTAGATGTCTATGTTTGGTTCAGATTTGGTCAGGACTGGCCTTGATTTGGCGTAGACGTCTAGCAGAGTATAGTACATTACAGTACAGTAAATTAAAGTAGAGTATAGTACAGTACAGTAGAGTAATATACATTAGAGCATAGTAGAGTACAGTAAAGTAAAGTATAGTGTACAATAAAGTATAGTACAGTATAATGTACTGTATTGTACCCTACTTTACTCGAATGCACTCTACGGAAATAAACTCACTTTACTATACTCTACTAAATTCAACTCTAATGTACTGTACTCTACTAAATTAGACCCTACTGTACTGTATGTTACTGTACTGTACTCTACTGTACTGAATACAACTCTACTCTCCTGCACTGTACAGTACTCAACTATACTGAATTGTGCTGTTCAGATATGGTCTGGTCTGGACCAGCCAAATTTGCACTTGTTTGGGGGTGGAGCTCATTAGAATAATACCCCACATGCCTAGCAAGTGTTTGTTTTTACATTTACATTTTGGCCATTCAGCAGACACTCTTATCCATAGCGACTTACAGTCAGTGCATTCAATTAAGGTAGATAAACAACAACATATCACAGTCATAGCAAGAAAAACATATTTCTGTAACTGTTACTGGGAATGTTATTGCATTTGAAGTGGTCTGTTGGTTTATTCTGTAAAAGTGACCAAAAAGCAATAAGCAATAAGTATAAATATTCTATGTTGTGATCTTCAGTTGGATCTTTCTTCCTATATTATATGGATTCAAAAAATATTACTGTGATATGAAATTTACTTCATTGAGAATGTATGTGCAGCTGAAATTTGGCCATATAATTGATTACAAAAACATATGTCTTTTCATCGTCTGTAAATAACATATTTTCACCTTTCAGTTAAACCGAAAATGTACCTGATTTCATTGTCCAGAAAAGACGTATTTTCAACGTCCGGAAAATACATATTTTAATCGGCCCAAAAAGACTTGTTCACCTTTCATTCAGAGCCTAAAATGAGCCTAACTTCAACGTCTAGGAAACACATCTTTTAGACATCTTTTCAAAGCTGTTTTGCTTACTGGGATGCCTCTGAATGCATTTAATCTCATCATAAATTTAATGCTGTTGGACCACAATGGCTGAACTCAAAGAAATAATAAAGTTCTACCTAAAACTAGGTCTGAGTTCTCTTGGAGCCTCTTATGAATTATCTCTTTCTGAGTCAGTCAATGCATGCACTGCTTACATTACTATTTTTAGGTTTGTATTGTGAGCTTCTCATATTGCATGTTGGGGATTAGGCCCACCAAAGTAATAAAGGAAACTGTATACACAGTGAGAACACTTCAGCTTTATATGAAATACGGGCCTCTTCTCTATCACCTTACAGAGCTGCAGCTGGTTGAAGCTCACCCTACAGAAGATATAGGTTTACATCCTCAGTATTAGATCTGCTTGGCTTGACCTGATACCACACATACTGAGAGGGAAAAACATGTTGAGTGGCACGTCAGAGCAAAGAAAGCTGATTATTTTGGGAGGTATTTATTCATTTACCAAGAGTCTAGGTGACTTAGGATGCTTTCCAAACGGCACCCTGTTTCCTATGAAGTGCATGACTTTTGTCCAGGGCCCCTAGGGCTCTCGTCTAAAGTAGGTCACTATAA